>NC_057405.1:60128089-60312315 GCF_019320065.1 Cervus canadensis | reverse complement strand
ACAGATGTGCGAGCCCCAGAACATGGATAGAGGGTGAGTCTTTCCTAAAAAGAGGAACACGAACTCCTCTGAGGTGGGCAGAGGACATTAGGACGAATCACAATAAAGGTGAGTTTTGAGAAAGAGAAGAGAGGTAGTATGAGATTTTGCAACCAGTGACCTCCATCTTCTCATTAAAAGAGGAATGATTATCTCCTGAGATTAAAAGGATAGAGTAGAGATTTGGCATGCATTTCTCCTTTCCTACTAATTCACCATAGCATTTTTTCTGTGATGCATAAACCCATGAGGAAGAGCATAAAGAATGACAGGTACTGCCAGTCACATTCTGCTTTGCATCCTGAGTGGTCTGGTGTGAAGGCAGCAATGAACTACACCAGATACCTCAAGACAGAGACAGGTACATCTACTAGCAATGGAAATTGATGAAATACCCCAAACAGAGGACTCATCCAAGGAAGCACTGCTACCTACCCAGGACACACTAAATAGGAGCCATCATCAGTCTACAGACAATTAAACGTCTCAATTTCTTGTAAAAAATAATGGTAATTGAGGCAGACATTTGCAATCCTGTGGGTAATGATCAAATTGGAATATCTATAAAGAACACTTAGCTCAGTGCCTGAAGTCTGTCAATAAACATTAGCTGTTATTATTCACAAAAAGCAGTTGAAGAGGATAGAGATGTCTGCATCTTACAACACTGATTCCCACTAAGTGGTTAAGGAGTCATATCAAAATCCCCTAAACCTTGTAATTCTGAAGTTATTCCTCTCTCCTTGCTCATAAGGCTAGCCCTTGTGGTTCACATCTCTTCCTTTCTTGGAAATGTGTCCATGGCATTTGCCCCAGTAAATTAAATAAAACTGAGTCAGTTTTCAGATATTAAAAAAAAAAAAAAATTTGGCAGAGGCTATGTTGTGTAACCATAACTTGGAAGGCAAGGAGTGAAATGCACAAGCCAGCAACATGAGGCAATGTGAGGAGGACCTGGAGCAGAAAGGCAGATGCTAGCAGGAGACTTCTTTTCTTTTTTTTTTTAAGAAAAATCTAAGGGAAAAAAGGCATTGCTAAAGCCCCATTATGTTCTATAATTGGTAATCACTACTATAAATGAGCAACTTAAAAGTGTTTTAAGTAACTTTTCAAGGAGGAAATTAAAGAAATTTTCATCAACATTAATGAACATAGTCATGCTCCAATCCAACTCTTCAAAAGGAAAATTTTTATGGCTCTGGGGCGCTAAACTTTTCTTGTTTGATCCTCTTGGTTTTACAACTAAAGAGAGCTATTTATTAGCATGCATGGTAAGTATTTCATCACAGCCTGAGTCTGGTGTTATCTATAAGTCCAAATAAGCATTTGACCAAGTATGGGGTTTGAGAACAGTTATTTGAGATCTTTGAGGGGAGTACTGGTTTCCACACCCAGGAGAATGCCAAGAAGACCTACAAAGTGTGCTGAGGAATAGCCACAGAAATACAAAGTAAATGACATGATAAATACCTCTCCACTCTACAAAATCAAACAAACTGACTTAACTGTGGACAAGATAGCAGTGTTACGTTCCTCAGAATTCCTCAAGACCTAAATCAGTGTCTCTAGTTCATTTGATGATTACATTGAGGACTGGAGAGTTTTATAAGCTTGCCAAGGAACGGCAGATAGAGCTCCTAAGCAATAAGCACAAAGGTAGTTCTAAGAGCCAACTAGGAGAAACCAGCACCATGGTTTGTGTTCAGCTGATACCCTAGCTTTATGATGCCAATCCTAAGAAGAAATATCTTTGAATTGGATAAACCCCTGAGGAATGTTGAAACCACTTTCCTAATCAAGCTATGGTGAAATCACTGTCAAAATCTAAAAATTAACTTCGCCTATTGAAATGTAGGGAATTTCAATTACGCAAACAAGAGCTTAAAGAGACCCAAGGGAGGATACATGGGTAATTCTCTCCATATTCAAGTAAAGTCAATCAAAAAGGCAATTTCTTGCTAACTGTAACCCATTGCATAATGCATTTAACTTATTTTGGCACTTCCATTACACTTTTGTATATGAATAATCAGAACATGTTACGTCCTATCCAAAAAAAAATAGAGAGGCAAAGTTATCAATAGCTTAATTAATGACTGCCTTCCATGACAGATACTTTATCTTTTGTTTTTATAGATATAGAAAAAAATAGCCTGTGAGATGCCTGCATGCATGCATGAATGCTAAGTCACTTCAGTCGTGTCTGATTCTTTGTGATCCTATGGACAATATGCAGCCTGCCAGACTCCTCTATCCATGGAGATTCCCCAGGCAAGAATACTGGAGTGGGTTGCCATGCCCTCCTCCAGGGGATCTTCCCAACCCAGGGATCAAACCCACATCTCTTATGTCTCCTGCATTGGCAAGTGGGTTCTTTACCACTAATGCCACCCGGGAAGCTCGTGAGATGCCTACCCATGTAATAAATTAATATGTTCTTAGAAGTCACTCTTCCCCAGCAAAGGCTAAATTGATTTATTTTTATTTTTTAATATTTATTTTTATCTATGTATCTGGTTGTACTGGGTCTCAGTGGTGGCATGTGGGATCTTCAATCTTCGTTGCGCATGGGGGATCTTTTAATTGCAGCATATAAGATATTTAGTTAAGGCATGCAGGATCTTTTTCAGTTGCAGCACGTGGGATCTAGTTCCCTGACCAAGGATCAAATCCAGGCCCCTTGCACTAACAGCCCAGAGCCTTAGCCACTGGACGACCGAGGAAGTCCCTAAATTGACATTTTTAAATAGACTAAACTACTGGTTGCTATTAGGTCCCTAGATACTATCTGATTTTAATTCTGCTCAAGTTTTAAACAGATGGAAGTCAGCACTATGTAAGATCCAGAGACTCTTGAGTAAAGGCACAAAGCTTTAGATACTAAATTAGCATAACATTCAATCTTACGGTGACTAAATTTTAAGGTGACTCACACATTAAAAACGAAAAAAAAAAAAATGGAACTCAGTAAAACTAGAGCTAAAATCATTGTTACCTGGAAACAAGAGAAAAGTGGATTCATTATGCCTATACAAAAATTGAATCAGGAAGGTAACTGAATGTGGGCTGTTAAATTTTAAGAATACTAAATCAGAAGATAGCAGTGACTCTGTATGCAAGTGAATGAATTTAGAGAAAAAGTTTTTTTAAAGCTTTCCACATTCAGTCTTAGTAAATTAAAGCAAAAACTAATGAATCAGAATTTTAGGAGTCCAATTCAGAAAGCAAGATGAGTTGAAACATTTGTAAAATGTTTGTAGATCCTTGGTTGAAGACACAGTACAAAAATTCCAATAATAGGTCAAATCCTATTAAAATAGGCACAGGGCTGTGAAGTATGCTCTCGGTAATGGAATTTTATTATCATTAATTCATTATTTGTTGGAACTGGAGAGTCTGTTTCTCTCTGAGACATCAAGTACCTACTCAGAGATCTCAAGATATGTCTCACTCTCTCAGATGACAACTTCAGGCTTCTCCTAAGTCTGGTCAATTTTGCCATTGTTAGTTTTTTAATGGGTGACTGGAGACCTCAGATTCCTAAAGAAGCTATTAGACCATTTAAGCTGTTTAGTCAACTAGGATTTTCAACAGTAATTCTGAAGGTCCTCAGTTCAGTTCAGCCCCTCAGTCATATCTGACTCTGCGACCCCATGAACCTCAGCACGCCAGGTTTCCCTGTCCATCACCAACTCCTGGAGCTTGCTCAAACTCTCGTCCATCAAGTCAGTGATGCTATCTGAAGGTCCTAGAGATTCAGTATCTATGTGAAAGCAATGGCTTGTAGCCAATTCCAATCAATTGGCTCCTCTGTGATAAATTTGGAAAACACAGTGAGATTTTTGTGAGTTTTTAACTTGAAACAGTATTACTTTGCTTGGTACTCACTTTATTTGATAACTCCAAGAGATTTTTAGGAGTTTGTCACAACCAAAGGATGCAGACTGAACTGTACTTCAAAAGACTACAATTTAAGAACTTTTAAGAAAATTCAAAACATATGATGACAGTGTTGTTGGTTTAAGTCTAGTGTTTTCAAGGGGATTTCTTTCAATGAGGACAAAAATGATCAGCTGTATAAATGTTATCCTCTTTGTTAAGAAACAATCTTAATTACAATTATATATAGTGAAATAATTAACATTGTGATTATGTGATGAACCTCTGGAAATAATGCCTTCTGCAGGGATATCAACATATATATATATATACACTGTCATTTTGAGTTCTTTTAAATATAAGTGGCACATGCATATACCATACTAATATCCTCCTAAGGACCATCTAGTTCTAATTTCTATAAATATAAAATTAGTCAAGTACACATACATTGATTTTTACTCCAAGTCAGACATCACACTAATCATAACAAAGTAAGCAAATGGCAATTTTAACTCTTATTCTTCAAAGGCAGAAGTAAATGTTATTAATTAACCCAATCTCAGTGTCAGAGCAGGAGGCAAGCTGTAGTAACAGAGTGGCTTAATAGTGGAGAGCTGTAAAAGGTCTACAAGTGATTTGGTGGAAAGTAATTGGTCAAAACAACAATGTAGCCGAAGTAACTTGTTTAGAAAGTAAATATTCTGATTCAGTGGCTTTTATATACTAATAATTGGATATATTTTTAAGCATGTACCTATTTTTTTTTTTAATTTTTCTGGGGCTTAAATGAGAGATTTTACATTTTTATTCATTTTAGCCTCCTTTGGATTTGCTGTTTATAATAGTTAAACATTGGAAATAACCTGAATGCCCAACAAAAAAGGTTTGATTAGCATATATTAATGGTACACCAGATGGTTAACAGCTCAAATTGATAGTCAGACAATGGATCTAATTTCTGGGTCCACCATTTCTTATCTGTGTTATTTGATCTGGGTAACAATTACTGTAAGCCACACAGATCTGATCAGCCAAATGAAGGTAACAGAAGCTACCTCATAGGGCTATGGTGGGGTAAAAACAAAAGACCTATACAACATGACCAAAGCAGCGACTTAAGCATGGCAGATATTTATGCTCAATTAATTTAAAATGTAAATTAAATACATTTTTAAAATGTACTTATTTATGAGGGGCATCATGGTATAGTAGAGAAACAAGACTTGGGTCAGTCTGAACCTCTCACAAATCCGTGTGATACTGGACACACTGCTAATCTTCCCTCACAGTTTGTTCACGTTAAAACCCAAGAGCTCTGCTGTGCTGTGCTTGGTCGCTCAGTTGTGTCAGACACTTTGCAACCCCATGGATTGTAGCCCACCAGGCTCCTCTCTCCATGGGGAGTGGGTTGCCATGCCTTCCCGCAGGGGATCTTCCCAACCCAGGAATTGAACCAGGGTCTCCTTCATTGCAGGCGGATTCTTCACTAGCTGAGCTACCTGGGAAGCCCAAAATGCAGATATTTACATCTAATTCACAGAGTTGCTGTGAAAAGTAAATACTATAACATGGATAAAATACTCATCACGATACTTGGTACATAGACTTTCAGTAAATAGTAATCATATTATGATTATCATCATTATTGCAATTATCATCCTTGTTATTATCATCAATTTTTTAAAGGTTGTGGCACCATGCCAGAAGGTACAAATCCCCTGAGCGCTCTCTAAATCACCCACCCATGTGTTATACAGTTGTGTGTAGGTCAATCTTAGAAAGGCAAGAGGATTCAGGGTGGCACTGAAAGATTGTAAGACTTCTTCTCTTGCTTACACCCACATGTATATACACAAACACATCTTTGTTTAGTAAATTCTGGAGAATACTTTCAAGGAAAGCAGACAGGTAATATTTTCTTTGTAAGAAGACTATTTGGCTTTCAGTTCAGTTCAGTTCAGTTCAGTTGCTCAGTCATGTCCGACTTTTTGCAACGCCATGAACCACAGCATGCCAGGCCTCCCTGTCCATCACCAACTCCCGGAGTCCACCCAAACCCATGTCCGTTGAGTTGGTGATGCCATCCAACCATCTCATCCTCTGTCATCCCCTTCTCCTCCTGCCCTCAATCTTTCCCAGCATCAGGGTCTTTTCAAATGAGTCAGCTCTTCGCATCAGGTGGCCAAAGGATTGGAGTTTCAGCTTCAACATCAGTCCTACCAATGAACACCCAGGACTGATCTCCTTTAGGATGGACTGGCTGGATCTCCTTGCAGCCAAGAGTCTTCACAGGCCTCTAAACATCACAGGTCTTGGATTACTTAAAAGATTATTAAGCAGGAGCAAAACTAAAAAAATAGCCACATTTTCATTCTTAAAAATATCACAGAGGTCAATTTTTTCAGTTTCTATAGAATTTCAAGAAGAGATTTAGTAAAAATTAGCAGAACTTTCTGGGGGGAAAATGATGAAATATTTTTACATGAAAGAATCAGCCTTAAACACTCTTCCTAAGGATGCTCTAGCTTCTCTCGAACCACTTAACAATCTACCATTCCAAGAAATTCTCTAAAGTTCTACTATACAAGGTCTAAGGTATCAAGTGTATGGGGTCTATTAGCGGCATGAGAAGCTCCCCATATCCAGGATTTTTATTATCCGATAGTGGTGCCTTCATGTGAATTTTAAAATGTTGCCTCCCTTCTGGATAGATGAGTTAGAAAATACAACCCTTCCAGGTGTACAAAACCCAGCAACAAAGGAGCTGGCCAGGATTCCAACTTTTTTGTTGCCCTCTCAGCAGGGGGCCAAATGACTGTTCCACACAACCTTGTCCCTGCCTCCCTTCTCTACCCATCTCCCACAGTATGAGACCTGAGCCAGGACATCTTTCACATAAGGTCAGAGCCTTTGCCTAGTGGGTGGGTAAGTGGATAATGACAGAGTGAAGTCACCTCCTAAACTTGGTATAAAGTAAAGATTTCATCTAGTACACAGTCCAGTCTAGGTAGTGGTTGCCTGAACTGTGATGAGAAAGACTACAGACCCAATGCAGCCCCAGTAGAGAGAAGTGAGTAGATTAGCAGGATCAACCACTGGTTTCCAACAGCATGTATGCCTCAGATGTCCTATCCTAGTCCAAACCATTCAAATCACAAGTGTTCATTGAGCAATGACCGTGTACAAATCACTGTGAGTGCCTCTTTGAAATAATCTTTTTAAACCTGGTCTCACAAAGAAATTTCATGGGGTCTTTTAAATATACATATTCCTCAAATTTTTTCAGTAAACCTAAAATTATTCTAAAGTACAAAATCTTCCCCTTTTTTTGTTGCTTTTTGGGTTTTTTCCTATGTTGTGATAATTTTAGTTTTTTAAAAATGAGTCTCTTAATTTAGCTAGGGCTTTAGGGATATAAGAGATTAGTCACTGTCATATTTAAAATGATGCATTCATTCAGGGCAAATCTTAATTTTCTTTGTCTGCTTCAGAAGAAAGAGCTGCAAGAATGCCTAAAAGACTTGAGCTACTATCAATTTAAAACACCCTTACAGAAATTTGATTCCTTGGGCCAGAGGAAGGTCTTTACTATAGTTGATGGTACAAGTGGAGCTTTTCATGTACTGCTTCCAGGCATCATGTACTGCTTTTCATGTACTGCTTCCAGACTCTCTGCCACCACCAATGTGTTTTTCTGTTTCAAATACACCTCTGATCTCTGCCCCACTCCTTGGAAGGCATAGAAACAGAGGCCAGAATGGTGGTTACAGGGGCTGGGATGAGAGACAGGCAAACTGAGAGAGGTTGGTCAGAGTATAACTTCCGGTTAAAAAGCTAACAAATTCTGGTTATCTAATGTACAGTTAGTAATAAAGGTATTATACATTTGAGAGTTGCTAAGAGAGCAAATCTTACATGTTTTCATCACAAAAAAGAAATAGTAATTATGTGACAAGATGGAGCTGTTAGCTAATGCTATGGTGGTAACCATTTTGCAATTCATACTCTCAAATCAGCATGTTGTTTATCTTAAACTTATACAATGTTATAAGTCAATTGTATCTCAATGAGACTGGGGGAAAGAGTTAAACAATTTTTAAAATACAATATTTATTTTAAAATGTAGATTCTTTTGCTTCACCATCAGACCTACTGAATCAGAAACTCCCCAAATCAAATGTCCTTAACTTGGGCAGTTAGAAAACAGAAACCACTGGTTTGGAGGCTCCTGAGATAACTAATACTAAGTCCTTCACTACTGTTATCCATTCCTATTATAATTAAAAATTTCACCGTATGTGAAATTAGGTGGTCTGAATTAAATGCTTCCTACAGCAATTTTAGCACCTTTTCCTCTCTTGTTCCCTAGTGGAACCTGAAAAAAAGTATTACCATCGACTATAAAGTCTCCATTATAAATTGGTCCCCTCTCAGCCTTTTCACTTAGAAAGACAGAATTTCTTCACCTTTTCTTTATTAAAAAAAAAAATGTCATTGTGCTCTATGAAACTTCTTTCAAATGGAATATATTAAATTTTAGTTTTAGGACTACAGTGTTTTTATACTGTGAATGGTATCTAGTGAGTCTTTCTCTAGAGAGAAACAAGCAAGAGGAAATGGCTTTGTGTAACAGTCAGGGACCTCAGCCAGATACAATGAAAAGTTTCCTGGTCAAAGGACAGTACAAACTACAGTGAGTCACTGGGGGATGTGATGGGAACGCTCTTACTTTCTAAGTTTGTGGAAACAACCCAGATTCTTATCTGTCTGGAATTCTTTAGATGTAAATCTGCCTGATAGGCAAGGACTGAACTTCCAGACCTGTGACGGCATGGCATTTCTGCCTTGCAGCGCTGAAACATTCCAAAGAAATGCAAAATACATATCTGTAAGCCAGGAACCATGGCATAAACGAGGAATAATCTCATAGTTTCTCAACCTGACTCCTTGTGACATTTGGGGAGGACCATTCAGCAAATGCGAGATAGTTTACCGTCACAACCCACAGCATCTCCAGGTTTAATTATCTCACCACTAGAAGGACGGAAAACAATGTATCTCTCACAGTCACGCGGATAAACAAATTACAAGGACGGCACCTACACACAACCCACGACATGTGTAAGGATTCATTAACTTCCTAACCCCTCCGTTCAAAACTTTAGGATCTGAAAAGAGGATTTTTTTAAGGGTACAACTTTATGAGGCACACCTTTTAAGTCGTTATTGGCCACAGCCAATAATTTCTGAACCCGTTAAGTATTCACAGGGAGCACGATGTAGTTGTTCACCATGATGTGGTTTTGTTTTGTCTTGTTTTGGAATGAAAGGAAACATTAAAAAATTTCTCCTTCATTGTTACCTAAAATCTTGTCATTCTTCCTAACAACGTTGGACGGTGTTAAAGGTGTTCTGTTGTCCGCACAAAGTGACGGGACTTCGCGCAGTGCAGACGAGGTCACAGTGCGCGCAGGCAGCTGCACATCGCGAGAATTGGGCGCCATTGGTTCTCGCGATGTCCCGACTGCGTCAGGAGCCCTCCCCCGCAGCCCCCCATAAACCTCAAAGAGTGGGAAAAGAGGAAAGAAAGATATATAACAAAGACAATTGAATGGTAGCATAAATAGTTCATTTCAGTATGTGTGCTGTAAAGAAATATGTAGATCGTTTACTAATCATCTCTTGCTCCTCCCAGAAAATGGTCCCCAAAATTGACCTTTTCAATCATGAAGATGCTTTTGTTGTGTCTGTTTCAGAAATGCGACGCTGGATTCTTCTTTGCCTACTCGGAAGAATGTTTGCCCTGTGACTGTAATGGTAATTCCAACGAGTGCTTGGACGGCTCAGGACTCTGTGTGGTAGGTCGGGGGCATCTGTCACTTTTCATATATTTCACAGAGCCTTTGCATCTCTGGTGGAGATGAAATATTCTTCCTGGACATTTGAGCTACGGAGGAGCAAACTGCTAATCATGCTTTCTCTTTACCCTTCAGCTTTTCCTGTAAAACACCTCATATAAACTGCTTATGATTGTAAGTGGCCACCAAGGTGTATCGGTGAATGTGCCCCTGTCCCTGGTGGTAACTACCCCACTACGTTCAGCAGCTGGTTTCCAGGTATCGGCCATTGGGGATAGGACTGAAAAATAATACACAGAGGAGGAAACATCCATCCAAATTCCTCCGTAATAGTATAGTTTGCCATATGTTTGGCTTCATTCCACATTAACCAGGAGAATAAAACAGTTGTTTCATAGCCTATTTTGTAACTTAAGATTGTCAGGTCTATAGATGAAAATTTCCTTAAAAAAAAATATTTGAACCCAATAGCTAATAAAAATGAAAACTTTGGCTTTGTGGTCTTTGTAACTCTGTAATCAAGCCCCCAGAGACTTCTTCCCCCTTAACTGGAATGAATTTTCTAGTAGACAGTGAAACATGATAGAGATTTATGAAGAAGACTGAAAAACCTTTTAGCAAAAGTGCTTGCTACATATTTCCCATTTTCACTGAATGTATTGAAAACCTAGTGAAAATGGGGATTGAAATATTTACCAGAAGTGACTTCAGTAGAAGTCATAGGAGGCATTTTTAAAGACTTATACCCTAAGATCATGTTTTCCTTCATGAGCTATACTACATAGCAGAAGTGGATTCTTCTAGTTCCCACGAGGCAAAAGAAGCTTTCCAAAACGCAAGAATATTTTTGCATGAACTGGAAACTGCAAGAATACTTAAATACACCTATCTACCTCAAAATTAGCATAATTGATGGCATTAGACAGATGGTTTTGATTATAAGTGGTCTTCATGGTGTGTACACGAAGGTGTTATTTTACTCATGCATGCCATTAAGATGCAAATTAGAACATTTCCATTTATTTTAAACCTAACAATTCGCATTTTTCTAGGGACAGAAGTAAGTGGCAAACACTAAAGGTTGCTAATGCATTGTAGTGTTTGTTTAGTCCTGGTGTTTCTATTTTCCCCTTCCCCCATCTTCTTAAATAACCATTACATCCAGGATGTCCTCTGTAGCAGTGTAGGCACACGCAGCTGCCAAATCGACCCCTTTCTAATGCTTCCATCTCCGGTTTCCTGTTATTTTAATCCCAGTGACATTTGAAAAGAGAATCCCATGAATGCATTTGAACTAATAATGTACATCTCTGATAATTTGACCAATTAAGGGCTCTTCGTTATCTGGTTTATTTAAGTGTAAGACAATAGGGACTGGCCAGACCATCAGCTGCTTTTAGGCAGTCAGTAAGATGGAAGACTGAAGTAAATTAAAGGGGGGAAAAAAATCCCTCCTGTTATGCCTATGGAGAGCTATGATAAAACTACTCTTCCTTACAATGACCTTGTCAAAAAAGGAACTATCGTGGTTTTATCTTTGACCTGGATTTGAGCTTCCAAAGGGGGCGGTCGTCATGTGATTCCTTCATAGTTTCTGGGGCATACAAGGTTCTGATAAAAGTTTGGGGATGGACTTGGGTATAAACATTTATAAACACACTCAGGTCAGTTCCCAGTCTTCCTGTAATTACTTTGTTCCAAGACAGAACATTAAAAAAAAAGCCATCTTACTTATCCTAAAAGTGGTCCCTCCACCTCACCCTACCTAGAGGGAAGTGTCTTTTCCCGATTAAAGTAATATATGCTCAAAGTAAACAAACAAACAAACAAAAAAACACAGATATATACTATACATGGAATTCAGAGTGAAAAGTCACACACAATCTTATCTCCAAGAGCTAAATATGTATCTATATTCCTGTAAATTTAATTTAGGTAAGTAAGACTAGATGATGGGCTTCCCTGATGACTGAGACTGTAAAGAATCTGCCCGCAATGCAGGAGACCAGGTTCAATTCCTGGGTCAGGAAGATCCCCTGGAGAAGGAAATGGCGACCCACTCCAATATTCTTGCCTGGAGAATTTCATGAACAGGAGCCTGCGGGCTGCAGACCATGGGGTTGCAAAGAGTCAGACACGACTGAGTGACTAACATTAAATGTAAGTGAGGAAACAGAAGAGACTTGCCAATATGAAAAGAATATGTTGTTACCTAGTTGGCAAATACATTGTCTGTGGTGGCACATTGGAATCAAACTCACATTTTTCTGTTACCTTTGTCATCCTCGTTCCAGTTTGCTGGTCAAGCAGGGCCAGCTTCTCAGCTCCTGCCCTTAGGAGCTGTAACCCCGGCTCGTTCTCAGCTCCACCTAACACCTGGCAGCTCACTCTGGGCACCAGGGTTTCAGTCAGCTCTTATAGTTCGCCTGACCTAACTCATTTCTCCCACCTTGGTTGCATAAGCAACCAAAAATAAACAGCCTTCTTTTGTTTCATTTTATTTTGAAGGCTTGTAATTCCTCTGTCTTGTCTTCCCCTGTTTGTTTTTAATTCTCCCTCCATTCCCATATTCAGTTTCAATTTAACCTTGTATTTTACAAACTGAATTTAAGAAACTAAGTCATTTGACAATAAAATGCAGAGAGTAGACAAAGTTATGCTACCATTTTAGACATACCAAAAAACTTAGAGATTTCTTTATAAGAGGATTGCCAATTCTCCAAATGCAGAAAGGTGGCCAAATGACAAGTAGCTTAACTAATGAAATCCAATATGTACTGATGGTCTTTTCAAAGGGCTGCCTTGCATCTTATCAGAATTTTGGTGCATTGGGCAGAGTTTTCAGCAGAATCAGCCGGGCGGAGCCCCAGAGGCCAGGCAGCTCCAGTGGGCATGGTAGATTCTCTAGGAAAGCACCTGAAAGAGGCATGAGAAAGGAATTAAGGTGTAGAAATAGAGGAGACAGATGGCTAGTGATGGGAATGCCTGGTCACTGATAACCCATACTTTATCCCAGTTCTAGAGGCTAGGTACAGAGAACCAAGAAGAGGTCATGACTAAGGCCAGTTACCATCTAAAGAACCGGTGCTTCATCATTAGCAGAAAGCATGGGGCCCACTGACCAGAACTAGGGTGGAGAAAATCTAACTTGAAATTCACCACTTACACAGGGTTCCTTAGATTCTTTTGACTAAGGATTGATTTGTTGATTTCATTTATCCACTTAACAAATAAGCATTTTTTGAGTACCACTTATCTGCCTGATACTATTCTAGGATCTGAGTTAAGTGGCCTCCACTGTGTGGACTGAAGGATTGTAGGGCAGAACACTAGTTGAAAATGCCTGTGGATGTGACCAATGTAATGAACTTCAAAGCATGAGGACCATGAGAGCTTCAGAAATCTATGCAGAAACCCCCACTTGCTCAGTAACAATCAAAAAAAAAAAAAAGACAAAGAGATTTTGAGGTCTGTGCCAGAATTTCAGGGGAAAAAAAAAAAAGCTAAATCTGAATGAAAATAGATTTGAAATCACTCAACCACAAAAACATAATTGAAACCTAGAGAAAAAACCATCAAGCTGTTAAGTGTTCACATCTGGCTGGTGGAAATGTGAATGGATTTTTATTTTCGTCTTTTCACTTTATAGTATACCTGCCCAAGTGTTCTACAACTGTCTGTAATAATTTTATAATTAAAAAGATTGATGTTCAGATGAACTACTACCTCACCCTAAGCACAATGGAGAAAGGGAAGTAATTCAGCATATTTAAGGCTAATGAATTTTTTATTACTCTCAAAACCTAATTAAAACCTAATTCAGGAAAGCAAAGATTTTACATCTCTAATTTCTGTAGCATTTTTCTTGTGACTTTCAGACTCTCCTTTATGTGTGCAAAGCCAAAATCAACCAATCTAAGTCCCTTTAAGACTACACATGAGATCGGTAAACCAACACCCTCATTAGGTGTCAAAGAGAAAGAAGAAACTGAGAAAAAGGGAATTTTTTTTCATGTTTTACATGCAACTATAAAATTAGTATCTAAATCAAGAGCGTAATTCTTACATTAAAATCTTGACAATTTTCCAATCTGTTGCAAGCTTGGAAAATCCCAAATTTTGCAAATAGTGATTCATTTCCATGCTAGCTAAAGTTTTGAAATAAAGTCATAAAATTACATGTGCAAAGGATTCTAAGGATGGCTAGCCCAGTGGAGTCCCCTGGTGCTTTATGCCCCTAGCATAATAATATGATGAGAACCAATACAGGTAATAAGTTTTCTATACATTGTTGTTCCTTCTCCCAACCCTGATCATGTCTCTCCTTTCGTATTCCCCACCTCAGTTAATGACAGCACCATTCTGCCAATCCTCCACACTTAGATGTCCTGCGTGCTTCATCAGCTTCCTTTTTCTTTTCACCGATGTATAGCTGGACACGAAATCCTACTAGTTCAACCTAGGAGAGAGCCTCCTCTGTTCTGTGCCATCCTGCTGTCTTAATTCATGCCCACAGCATCCCTCCCTGATGACTAGTACACTTTCCCAACTACTCATGATGCCCTGCTCCAGACTCTCCTTCCCTAATCTGTCTTCCTCACTAGCAATGGAGATATTTTTTAAAAACAACTTATATCAAGGCATCCCCTTTTCTAAAATCCTTCAAGGATTTCTATTCCAGCCTCAGTGAGCTTCTCACTGCCATCTCCCTGGACATATTTTGAGAACCACAAGTCTAGACAGACTACAGTGACCCATGAAGCATCTGACCAGCCACTAACCTGATGCTTTTAGGCTTTCTTCTCACCTTATATTGGTGCTGTGGCCCAGGTGTCTAGAGCCTCCATTTCTCACATGAAGGAGACACAGCTGGTGCCCAGATGTCATTCCTGACACCTAATCTGCGATTGACTGTCCAGACATGGCTTTCTTAACCATTGGCCAAAGATTCAGAATGCTTTTTTCATTTTTAAGTGAGGTCAGTTTTATTAAAAAATTAATTTAATTAATTTAATTTTAATTTTCCCAACAACAACATACTATTTATTGTTGTCTTTTTTTTCCTTTCTGATTTTTAAATGGCAGAACAATGAAAGTAAAGGATATTGGCAGTCTCAGAGTAAAAGATTTAAGAGACATTGTATACTGTCTCAGCTAGATCTTTGTTTTACAGACAGAGAATAGAGACCTAGGAAAGTCAACTGACTTGTTCAAATTCAACCATCTAGAAACCGGACGAGCTAGGGAATTCTCCCTGCTGCCAGCACTGTCCCTGCCAATCTCACAGAATGTACTTCATTTACCTTTTAGGAAATTTCATAGCAAGCTCTTTAAAAGAAGGCAGATGATTAAAGTCAGTGTTTGCATTCTGAGCACTTAGAGGTCATAGTGATTTGGAGGCTTTGCGCTTGAGGGTAATTGCTCTCTGTGGCTGCCATGGCAGAAATAGGGCCCTGACCAGGAAGCCAAAGCACCCATGGAGTCGCAAAGAATGGTCTGACATCTGACAACAGTCCTGTTTTCTTCTGCACAGATGGGTTTCATCTGTCCAACAAGGACTCGGACGAGTTTGACCCCACTCTAGAGCAGCCTGCCAGATTGCTTATGGCTTGTGCTGCGTGCTAGGTCACTTCAGTCATGTCCAGTTCTTTGTGATCCCGTGGACTGTAGCCTGCCAGGCTCCTCTGTCCTAGAGATTGTCCCAGCAAGAATACTGGAATGTGTTGCCATGGCTCCCTCCAGGGGGATCTTCCCGACCCAGGGATCGAACCCATGTCTCTTACATTTCCTGCATTGGCAGGTGGGTTCTCTACCACTAGTGCCCCCTGGGAAGCCCTGCTTATGGCTTAAATTCTGGGTGGTTGGACAGGGCTCATTGGTTTTCCCGGGGATAAGAGACTGCCACCAGTTTTGAGCTGGCTCTGGCTGTGTGTGAATTTCCTTCACTTGCTCCAGATACTAATTCACCCTTTCCCACTTCGGCCTTCCTCTTTCTTTTCAATGAATATTTGCTGAAGATTCACTCATCACGTGACGCAGCACTACGAACAGTGAGGGAAATATGTTAACATCTTGTCTGCACATCACACTCTATTTTTCAGTTTCTCAACAGTCAGGTGTCCTGAACTAGCCTCTTAATCCTATTCTGTTAACGTATTTCTAATCAGGAGTCAAAGGTGGTCCACGTCTGATGGCTATCAATTGGCTAAAGAACGTTCAACCATGATGGGTGTGGCCCACTGTCTAGTATGTTGCACTTGATTTGAAGTTCAAACTGTTAGTGAAACAGTATGACAGTTTCCAATGCAGTCATTTTATGACTCTTTTGGGAAAGGAACCTTTTCTCCAACACACTGGAGAAGCAGTATAATACGGGAATTTCCAGCCTAACTTCTGGAACCAGATTGCCTGAGCTGAAATCTCACTTTTGAGACATACCTACTGTCTGTGTAACACTGGGCAATTTGCTTAACCTCCTTGTATCTCTATTCATTTTGTAAAGTGTGAAAAAAAAATGGGACCTTAGAATTATTATGAAAATTAAATTAGTTAATCCACATAAAATGTTTAGAGCAGGACTTCACTATTATTTTATTTTGAACCTCAACATAGAACGTAGAGACAAAATAAAGAGCTCAAAGTTAAGTTCACAGTCCCTCCGTCTTGCCTTCCCCAAGATTCCTCCACAGAGCCCTGTTTGAAAAAGTTAACTGTTACAGTTCTGGTGCATAGGTGTTTCCAAGGGAATTGCTCAAACAGTATGGTGTCTCTTCAGTGGGGTTCTAATTCTAGTAGTACAGTTTTTCACTGAAAAGCCAATCAAACTTTACATACACTCTGGTGACGATACAGATGAAAACATCGTCATGCTACTGGCGTTGCCCTGTGCTATCTAGTCTAGTCCAGTTGGAGAAAATACCAGTAGACCTGCATCACTGCCTCTTACAGAGGACTAGTGAGAAATTAATCCAGCAGTTCAACAAACAGCTGCTGAGTACCGCTCCATTTCAGTTGATGGCAGCGCAATGCTGAGAGACAGTGCAGGGGGAGGCACTGCTGAGGCTGGCTGGCTGTGTGTGCTCAGCTGCGTCCGACTCCTTGCAGCCCTATGCACTGTAGTCCTTCAGGCTCCTTTGTCCATGGGATTTCCCAGGCAAGAATACTGGAGCGGGTTGCTGTTTCCTACTCCAGGGGATCTTTCCCACCCAGTAATTGAACCCGCGTCTCTTATGTCTCCTGTATTGGCAGGTGAGTTCTTTACCATTGTGCCACCTGAGGCTGGGAGCTGATGATAATGTGCGTAGGAAAGGAGGGAAGGATCGAGGAGTCATCAGGAAGGAATCCTGAAGCTCTCAAAGGCCTGGTACAGATCTTGAATGATAAATAGGCATTCTAGG
This sequence comes from Cervus canadensis, assembly GCF_019320065.1. NCBI lineage: Eukaryota > Metazoa > Chordata > Mammalia > Artiodactyla > Cervidae > Cervus > Cervus canadensis. Next base: position 60,295,139 of record NC_057405.1, on the reverse strand, counting down.
CAGAAGAATCAACTGTTGTGAGCTTTTCTTCCAATTATCCCTACCATAAATGGAAGAATCACACAATAAACCAGCTTACTATTTCTCATATATCATTATGCCAGATACCAGTCCATTAGCTGAATATTCTTTATCTACCTTCTAGTCCATTTATACTTTACTTGGACACATTTTATTCTTCTGAGCCCATAAGTTCTTAAAATGTTCCCCCTAGTGTTTACCAGGACGGGATTTTTTTTTTTCATTTCATATTTATTCCTAGTCAGTAAACTGATGCTTCTAGGATATTCAGAGCTTGATTATTCTGATTATCATTCTGAATTGAAATGAATGACTAATAATCTGCTCTTCACACCAACTCTGAAGAGAGCCCCCAGGCTGCCAGTGCATGTGCAGAAGTCTTCCCCATGGTTCACACTTTGTAGCATCCACCGGGGCCAGCATAGCTCCTCTGTGCTGACCAGTAGGTATCATTACATACCATCTGTTTTGTCAGGCCGATATCCCTTTTGCTTGAAATACTGCTTGATTCCCACATTTGCTGTGTATAAAATTTTTTGTGTGCCCTTGTCAATTTTCTTATCTTTTTGTCCATAGCACTGCCAGCGGAACACAACAGGCGAGCACTGTGAGAAATGTCTAGATGGTTATATTGGAGATGCCATCAGGGGACCCCCCCGGTTCTGCCAGCCATGCCCCTGCCCCCTGCCTCATGTTGCCAAGTAAGTCTTAAAGGAAAATAGCCTTTCTACTGCTTATCCCCTTTGTTTTTCTTTTCTTTTTTCTCCCTATACAGAGTTCTAGGGGTTTTGTACAATCAAAATTGAGTATCTCCTGTTGCAATGAGACTGGAAAAGATACAGGAAAGTTTTCTAGCCCGAATCCACTTTCAAGAAAACGTAAACACTTGCAGTATAGGTGGTGACTCTGTTCCCTATGTTGGGGGTGGGTCGCAGGACGCATCACAGACACAATGAAGTTTCCCAAGCTTTATAAGCAAGGCTATTCCCATTTTTTCTCGACTATCCCTTGACCTAGAGAGATTGCAAATGGTGATGCCCACAGATATTATAATTCAGTGTTTTCAGTAGTACTGGTTTCTTCTGACTCCCGCAGAGCAGAGCTTTACTACATGTGGCAGCTAAGTGGATTTTCAGTTAGAAGTAGAGCATAGATAAACAGAGTGCTTTAGACCAGTCAGCACATAGAAGATTTCTGAGAAAATGAATTTTCACTTCTGGCTGTGTTTCCTGAATGAGAAATTAAAGACAATACACATAGTATGGCAAAACCAATACAATGTTGTAAAGTAAAATAAATTAATTAATTAAAAAAAGACAATGCACATACATCTTAGTGGAAATAATGGAATTCTTTTCAGGCACATATATGTATAAATCCAGTAGTCAAGTCAGGACTAGCCATTTTATTGACTTAAAAGTGTAGAATGTAATGTAGAATTGAAATGATATAATGGTATTTAGTTTTCCAGCATTTTGCATACTCTCTATCAGGTGCTCTTCTAATTGTTTGGATGTAATATTTCCTTGATAGTTGTAAAGATTAAATAATGCATATAAAATAACTAGAAAAAGTCCTGAATGCCTTACATACACACATACACTCTCTGTCTCTCTCTGTTTCACTCACTCACACACACACACACACTCTCTCTCTCTCTTTCATGTTTTTTTTTTTTATTATGGCTTAATACAAGATATTGAATATAGTTCCCTGTGCTATATAATAGGATCTTGTTGTTTATCCACCCTACATATAATAGTTTGCATCGGCTAATCCCGAACTCCCAATCCATCCCTCTCCCATCCCTCTCAGGCCACCTGACAACCACCAGTCTGTTCTCTATGTCTGTGAATCAGTTTCTGTTCCATAGATAAGTTCATCTGTGTTATATGTTAGATTCCATATATAAGTAATATCATCACACACGCTTTCTTATAAAGAGAAAAGAGATGACAACCGTTTCCCCCTAACTGTTTTCCCCTTTATTGAACACCAATATCACCTAACATTTCGCCTAATAGTTTGTGATTTGTTCAGATCCTCTGATGAGTCTGGCAGGCAATGAAGAAGTTAAAGTTTTACAGTCCCATCTTTCTTTAGAAACCATTAAACTGCCTTAGCCCTTGCTTTGTGATTTTTCATGTTCAGTGGTGTTAATAGTGTGCACAAAATGGATGGTACTGAGAGTGAGGCTGGAAACTCAAACACTGTGTTCTGTTCTTTTTATGCAAGCTTGTCCTGATTTATGAGCTCCCTTTGCTCCACCTAGATATATTATTTGATTGGTCATTAATAGTCTGCTCTCAAGCATGAGTCTTAACCACATCTGACGGCGTGTTCAGTGTGCTGTTCCCTTACCGTGGTGTAGTTATTTTGTTAAATATATTTACCTCTAACTTTCTAATAACGGGTTTCACTCATTCTCCCACATGAACAAAGTTGTTATATAGCATCATCTGCTCAAAGCAGGTTTATAAGCTTAGAGCTGCAGTTTCTTTAGAAATTAACAGAGGAATTAGAAAGGTAATCCCAAATTCTTCATTATGTTGTCTGACTTTTGTACTTTTTTGCACCATACATATGACAATTACTTATCTAAATTATGTGACATTAATGCTTTGAGATATGAGGCTTCTGGAACCTCATTGGCTGAGAAGTCTTACCTACATAAAATCAATAAATATTAATCACTTATTACATGCCAATCATGTACTGGTTGTTGGTCACAGTTGTGAAGAGAATGGTCAAAAACTCCTGCCTTCCTTAAAATAGATCAGATTACAACAGTATTTTGACACTTCTAAAGCAAATGACCTTTTTATCTATGAGACAGATTATCCAATGTCTTAGTTCATCAAAAAGCTGTTTTGAAGACTGTTAATGCTTTTAAATAAAATAAACAGAAACTTGCCAGTCGGGTAATGAAGTTCTTGTCTTGAAAGAGAAAACACAGGTAGTTCCATAGGCACCAAGAAATACCATTTCCACCCATATTCTTTCTCTGCTGGTGTGTGTAGATCTGAGTTCAGAAGAGCAGTTGAGGGACTTAGGGAATGGATTGTGCAGTTAGGTACGTATTCACAGATATAAAAGCTGAAGTTTCTAGAGGACAGATATGAGATGAAAAAACCTGTTGAAAGTTAACACAAAAGCAAAAATATACAACCTATAAGTAAAGAACATATGTGAGAGTATGGAGGAATGGGGGAGGGTGGGAGAGATCTGCTTTCTCTGTAGTGGCAATAGTTTATTTCCTGAATCCCTTCGGGGAGAAAACTGGCTCCAAAAAGCCGGGAGTAGTCTGTAATCATAGAATAGGACAAATTGGCCTGGATCCTATAAAGTGCTAGTCTTTGATCTGGCCTTATTATTGACTGAGTTAACTAATCTCAAATACAAATCAAATATCATATAAAATCAGACTCCCCACTGCCTCTTTCAGCTTTTCTTAAAATTCATATTGCTGCTTTCTATAAAAATCATTCATATTGCTGCTTTCTATAAAAATCAAAGTGCCAGGACTTTTATTTGAGCTTTCAGAAAGGCACCATGTGTGGAATCTCAGTTCCGTTAGAAAGATACACTAGTTGAGCCTACAGACCCAGGATTTGGATCCCCAGTTACAAGAGCCACATTTGAAAGCAAGAGAGTGATGCTTGAGGGAGTTTTGCAAACAAACAGTGCTGAGTCTGTTTTCCTTTAAGTTCCCTGAGGGTTTTTCAAAAGCGTAAGACTCCCTTCCACTTGGAGAGGGCACTGTGGTTGTTAGTGTGGGCTGAGAAAGGCACAGTGATTTCATTTCCCTAGCTCCAAACAGACTTTAGCGTAAGCAAAATGTAAACAGTTAATGCTGATGAAAAACAAAAAAAGGAGCTCTCGATGGCCCTACTGCCCCTGCGTCTCCCTCCACCAAGACCAGTGGTCACATAGCTGTTTCCAGGGTCCATTTGCACAGAGCTTAGTTATTTATTTGGGGTTTGGCCAGACATCTTCCATGTCTACTAATAATTGCACCAAGTAAGGAAAATGTCATCTGTTCGAAACAGTAGGACCTTAGCTCAAAGAAGATAACTCCAGGCAAATCTTTCCAGGCAAATCTTTCATTCCTTCAAGCCATGGGTGGGCCACTGGGTGGAACATCTTCAAAGAAATATGCATGTTCTGGACGCCTAACTGATAGTGTTTCTTCAAGAAGGCTGAGGAATAAGAACAAGAAAAATAAAGGATAAATGCCAAAGAAATGTAATTCATTGGAGTGTTTTTAACCAAACCGCTAGAGAAAATAAGTTGTGTGTACTGCCTTTTACTGAGAAGCACATGTTGTTTTCTGATTGATTTTATAAATGCATTCACACAAAGCAAACATATTCATTTGCTTTCCTCCAAAGACCATTAGGTCTTTGCTGATACATGCAGAAATGTGAGAACAGCAGGTCACACTCCGTGGATTGTATAGTACCTAAGCCAAAACTAATTTAAAAGTCTTTAAAATTTTGTATACCATCCTCATAGGGATAGATTCCTGTCAATGTAGAATTTTCGAAACAAATAGAGTAATAATCCATTTCCCTGCCTTGATAATTATTTATTCTGCTGAAACAGTGTGTGTTTGTTTTCTGTTCTGTGTCCTACTTTTTATTATCAAAAAAAGAAGAAGAATCAAAAGAGAGGGTTTCATGGACTAGAACCCTTTTACTGTGGGTCCTGTTTTTTTGCTTGAGTACTTGCTTTGTGACTTTGGTCAGTTGAGCCAGTCCCTGCACCCTTTATTCCCATCCCTTAAGGTACACAGGAAAGAAATTAAAGCTCTGTAAAGATTATAAGGCATATAATCTTTATAAAGATTATACAGCAACATCTGGCTCATGATGTTGAAGAGTGAAAGAGAGTTAATGCAGGAAAAAAAGAAGAAAACTTCCAAGTGAATACACAGAAAGTGATGGGAAAAAAAAAGAAAATTCTCATATGAATCTAAAATCACAGGTAAAATTTGCTTATTTTATATCCAGCTTTGGAATATGTGGTTTAGACTTGCATTAAATACACACACACACACACACACACACACATACACACACACAAATATACATGATGTTCTGCAAATTCCCACTGTTTCAAGTCAAAATAATGAAGTGCCTCTATGGAAAAATAAATGAGGTAGATGGAAATGGTGTCACCAGTGGTGTGTCACTTTCTGTCTGAGCCTGATATTCTAAGCTTTCCTAAAAGGAGGGAGATTTAATTTAAATGAAGCAAGTGATCACACCCATTTGAACTTGAGGGGGACCAAGGTAGAGATGATCTAATCAAAATTAAGACAACCTCTTCAGTGATGTATGGAACTGACTTCTAATATTCTCTTTCAATTCTAGTTTTGCAGAGTCCTGCTATAGGAAAAACGGAGCTGTTCGGTGTATTTGTAAAGAAAACTATGCTGGACCTAATTGCGAAAGGTAGGCTCCTGAACACCCCTGTGCTCTGTGAGGGTAAAAGGAAACTTCCTGTTTCCCACATTCGTCAGTTCTGCCATGCTCTCATTCAATAGGTCTTAAGAAGGAATGAGGGACAGCATTTCAGAACCTTTTGGGGGAACTTTCCCAAACCCCATGCCTCAGATACAACTATAAGAATGCTCCCTAGGGACTTCCCTGGTGGTCCAGTGGATAAGAATCTGCCTGCCAATGCAGGGGACACAGGTTCAGTCCCTGGGTAGGGAAGATCCCACGTGCCACAGAGCAACTAACTGCATGCGCCACAGCCACGGAAACCTGTGCTCCACGACAGGAGAAGCCACTGCAGTGAGAAGCCTGTGCACCTCAGCTAGAGAGTAGCCCCCGCTCACCACAGCTAGAGAAGGCAGCAGCGAAGACTCAGTGCAGTCAAAAGTAAGTTAATTAATTAAAAAAAAAAAAAAAGAATGCTCCATAGGCGTCCATGGCTACATCGCAGGATAAATGGGTAAGGAAAGAGGAAAATGAATGTCTGTATTTTGAAGAGATGGTTTTGGCAATGGTCCTTTCTCTCTCTCTCACTGAGAACTAGTAGTACAATAATTAATGTCCAAAAGAGAGGGAGAAAGGAGAAAGACTTCTTCAGGCATTCCTTTTTCTATTAACTGGTCAGTTAATACAGTGATACATTGAAAAAGGCACAAACCTATTATTTAGCCTATTTTTTATACCATTTCCTCTCCTGAAAAGTAATTCCATGAGTTTGGATTTTCTGAATCCCTTTTTTGGTATTTATACCTAACACTTTTTTAAGTTGCTTTGGGCTTTGCTCAAACAGGAAAGGACTTGGCAAGCAAGAGTGCACGGCTTCCCACCAAATGATTTCTGGCAAGATATTTCCCATCCTCCCTCAGCTGCTCACAGGTTTCTAAGATAAAAGGGCTTTCACTAAAAGAGTCTCACAGAGAGGCCTTCTTATTTTTAACAGAAATGCCACTAACGTCAGCCTCCCCATGTATTTAGGCAGCAAAATGATGCGTGATGTCCTCAAGACAGGGAAGGAAGGGCCAGAAAGAACCAGTCAGACATCTAGTCCCATATCCCCACAGCTGTGGGGCGCTCACTTCACACAGCACACTGCCTACTGCCTTGGGTGGGGCTCAGAAACTCAGCCTAGGGTTCAAAAGGTAAACCTTAATTACCATTCCACATCCTCCATCTCTCAAAGAAAACACCCTCCATCTCTCAAAGTGTAGCTCTGGAACTCTTTTGAAAAAGCCACAGTGTCTGTGGAACATAGAAAATCTCTATATTTTGAGGAGATTGTTATTGTAATTATTATATATGCAAAATATGGATAATTCTTTTGCTGAAGAGTTGTGGGATTTCCCCCCTTTTTACTGTAAGGGAAGAGGAACATGAAAGCTAAGAGACCATGTGAATGTCATCCTTTAGGGGGACTGCTAGAGATGATCAGACAATCTTCAGCTGATGAATGTTGGTGATACACTTTTTCTGTATTTCTTTATGTGGGGGCCCAGGAACATGAACCATCTGATTTATTCATTGTCTGGCTCCCCAGGGTGTGAGAGGTTGTTCAACAGCCAGCGATGGAGCTTTTTTTCTCATCAGTGTCTGAGGTTAAACTCAGTTTAGTCTGATAAAGATTAAGCAATATTACTGGCTAATGGGTGCTGGATGGCTCCTGAGAGGGGAATTAATAGTCTTAGAGTCCTGCTGACCGAACACACATTCCCCCAGAAGTGATGTAATCCGGGCCCCAAGGGCTCAGTTCTACACAGTCACACAGGGGTGTGGATGGGGTTCTGTCAGCGACGGCGGGGGACCTGGCACAAGACAGCATGTACCCTCAGACGTGGAGCTGTGGTTGATAAATCCCCCGGCACACACTGGAGGCTCCTGGAACCTGGCATTAATCAGCAAGGCTCAGTGAGATCTGCTGCTTAGCTGGACCTGGATTGATAGGATGGAGGGGAGAGCACCAGTTTGGGAGGTGGAAGTAAAGTGCTGAGATGTAGCGTCAGCTTGTCTGAGTCCGTCTCTCAGCTTTGGATTCCTTTATGATCCCTTTATGATCCTCCTGGGTAAATTATTTGATCTCTATGTGGCAGTTTCCACATCTCTAGAAATGAAAAAAATGAAAAATACCCACCTCATAAGACTGTTGTGAGGAATACTGAGACGTTCTTAGTATGGCACCTGGCACTTAATAAATGCTCAATGATAATTAACTGGAGACAGTGTGAGTCATTGAGCCTGTTGTCCTGTTTCCACCACTGGCATAATGTGTGCTTGGGACAAGTTGGCTTGTTTCCCTGAATCTGTTTCCTTAACTAGAAATGGTGCCTTTACTATGATTGTCTCTTGTGTCCTCTCTCAGCCTCATAACTACCCCTAGAGGTGCTCATATTTTATCATTTTGCAGGTGAAGAAACTGACTTGTCTAAAGTCACATCACTTGCTAAGTGGGAGAACCAGGATTTGAAAAGTTTGGGCTAAACATTTGTATTCTCCCATTCTGCTTTTCCCAAATGTCTTCCTAAGAGTCTCCTATTTTAAACGTTGATGATTAATGAGCTAGATGAACTTTTGATATGGAGGAGAAAAATGGTTAATCTGTTGACTAGATTCTGTTTGACAGGAGGCTACATCTACAGGGGCCCTGGAAGTATGCATCTCTTCTAAGGCCTCTCATCTGCTTTGGGGGAGGATCACTTAGAGCAAATTTCTCCATATTTCCTGTCCACCCTTCCTCACACCCTGCTCTTTTAAAGAGAATGTACTGAGGTCTTTTACATTGAAACTTGACTTGATAATCCAGGGAACTCTTCCTCAAAATAGAAATGAGTACAGAAACAGATTGTGGTGGAGCAGGTAGGGATGTGATACATGTAAGATATGGTCTCTTGTCCTCAATGAAGTCAAAGCTAGGGCAGGAGACAAACCTCAAAAGCATTGATTGCCAGACAGAAAAAAGGAAATGCCAAAGAGAAGGCTAACAGAGGCTCTTCACAACTGTAGTGGAAGGAGAGATTTCCTTCCCGTGGAGGGGCTGGGTCATCTCACAGGAGGTGGCCTCAACTGCTTGTGATTTGTTTGACTCTGGAACTGAAGGGGGGTGGGGGGCTCTGTTTTGAGTTTAATCATCAGATTGTTAAGTTTTTCCAGTTAAATTTCATCTAATATGTTTTCAGTTAATTTGTAAACTCAAATTTGCCCACAAGATCTTTTCAAAATATGTAGCTGGTTTGTATGGATATCTATCTCATTCGTCCAAACAAGAACGCGCTGGGTGTTTCTGTACTTAGAGATCATTTAATCAAAGGTGGTTTTCAAGTCTGACTTTGTGTATGTATCTCCTGGAAACCTTTGGATTCCAGGGCCCTGCCTAAACCCCTCTATGCCCCACTGAGAAGAGACCTCTCAGGTGAAGCTGGGGGACCCATATTTTGACGCCCTGTTGGGTTCTCACAGCAATCCTCTCACTGGCTTGTGAACTACTGCTCGGTTTCAACCTTTGATACCACACCCACAAAGTATAAAATAGTGTTTCCCAAACTGGGACTCAAGAGCCACAGGTGTCCTCGGAAATATTTGTGGAGGTTCATGGGTTCTCAGCGAGTTTTTTCTTAATTTTGTGTTTTATTTCAGTGATATTCCCAAGGGTAAAAAAGTTCACTGAAACATGTTCTATACATTCTGTAGTACCATGTTATAATACAGGAGGATCTATCTGCCTCAGAGCTAAGGAGAAAATAAATGGCTGATGGTGTGTCAGTGAGACATTACAGATAGCTGGAGGCCCAAAGACGACATTGAGGCAAACTGAGTCATCATACAGCAGAAGATAATAAGAAGAGTTGCCAAGAATACACAGAAGAACTATACAAAAAAATCTTAATGACCCAGATAACCATGATGGCATGATCAGTCACCTAGAGCCAGACATCCTGGAATGCGAAGTCAAGTGGGCTTTACGAAACATCACTACGAACAAAGCTAGTGGAGGTAATGGAATTCCAGTTGAACTATTTCAAATCCTAAAAGATGATGCTCTTAAAGTGCTGCACTCAATATGCCAGCAAGTTTGGAAAACTCAGCAGTGGCCACAGGACTGGAAGAGGTCAGTTTTCGTTCCAGTCCCAAAAGAAAGGCAATGCCAAAGAATGTTCAAACTACCATACAGTTACACTCATCTCACACACTAGCTAAGAAATGCTTAAAATTCTCCAAGCCAGGCTTCAACAGTATGTGAACCATGAACTTCCAGATGTTCAAGCTGGATTTAGAAAAGGCAGAGGAACCAGAGATCAAATTGCCAGCATCCGTTGGATCATAGAAAAAGCAAAAGAGTTCCAGAAAACATCTACTTCTTTATTGACTATGCCAAAACCTTTGACTGTGTGGATCACAACAAACTGTGGAAAATTCTTCAAGAGATGGGAATACCAGACCACCTTACCTGCCTCCTGAGAAATCTGTATACAGGATAAGAAGCAACAGTTAGAACTGGACATAGAACAGTAGACTGGTTCCAAATCAAGGCTATATATTATCACCATGCTTATTTAACTTATATGCAGAGTACATCATGCAAAATGCCAGGCTGGATGAAGTACAAGCTGGAATCAAGATTGCTGGAAGAAATATCAATAACTTCAGATACACAGATGACACCACCCTGATGGCAGAAAGCAAAGAAGAACTAAAGAGCATCTTGATGAAAATGGAAGAGGAGAATGAAAAAGTTGGCTTAAAACTCAACATTCAGAAAACTAAGATTATGGCATCTAGTCCCATCACTTCATAGCAAATAGATGGGGATGAAAACAGTGACAGACTTTATTTTGGGGGGCTCCAAAATCACTGCAGATGGTGACTGCTGCCATGAAATTAAAAGATGCTTGCTCCTTAAAAGAAAAGGTATGACCAACCTAGACAGTGTAGTAAAAAGCAGAGACATTACTTTGCCAACAGAAGTCCATCTAGTCAAAACTATGGTTTTTCCAGTAGTCGTGTATGGATGTGAGAGTTGGACCATGAAGAAGACTGAGCGCCAAAGAATTGATGCTTTTGAACTGTGGTGTTGGAGAAGACTCTTGAGAGTCCCTTAGACTGCAAGGAGAGCAAGTCAGTCAATCCTAAAGGAAATCAGTCCTGAATATTCATTGGAAGGACTGATGCTGAAGCTGAAGCTCTAATACTTTGGCCACCTGATATGAAGAACTGACTCGTTTGAAAAGACCCTAATGCTGGGAAAGATTGAAGGCGGGAGGAGAAGGGGACGACAGAGGACAAGATGGCTGGATGGCATCACTGACTTGATGGACATGAGTTTGAGCAAGCTCCAGAGGTTGGTGATGGACAGGGAAGCCTGGAAAACTGCAGTCCATGGGGTCATAAAGAGTTGGACATGACTGAGCAACTGAACTGAACTGAACTGAGTCATCACACAGCACCGGGCAGGCCATGCCTGCTAAAGTCAAACAGGCCTCTACCATGTCACATTGCAAGTGGTCATTCAGTTGCGACAACATCATCTGTTGCCTGAATGATGCTGTTAATTTGAATTCGATTCATGTTATAGTTTTGTTGTGTTTTATTTGGAAAATTTATCCTGGTTTTTCAAGATACATAAAAGTCATAGACATAAAGAGTTACTACTTAGTTTTCTGTTTGAAGTATTTAAGGATGATTTAAGTGAGCACTGGAAGAGATAGTCTATGTAAATGTTTTCCTTTTTACAAGGATCCATACAAGATACATGTTTGAGCAACACTGGTCTAAAATAGGAAAGACATGAGCCTCTTTCTTTAGTACTTTGCAAAATAGCTCAAACATGCTGCTTTTCCCAATAAGTTCCGAGTTATTTAGCCTACTCTGGGCCCTATCTATCTCTTCCCAAAGCCCTGTCTCACCTCATAATTTAAACTCCCCATACTGGAACTGCTGCTTTTAACACCCACTGGGTCAGCTGTAGAGCTTACCACATATTGTTGCATTTAGGTGATGATCATAGTGATAATGGTAAAAATAATAAGTAATATTTACTAGTGCTTACTGTATGCCAGGTACTATTGTCAGCACTTTCTTTTCAGGCAATGATATATTTAAACCTCAAAGAAAAATCCTATGAGATACCATTTTCATCCTTATTTACAGAGAAAGAAAATGAGACACAGAGAGGTTAAGCCGCTTGTTCAAAGTCAAACAATTTTTAAAAATCTCTTTGAACTGTGGGCTTCTCAACAGTAGTGTCTTATTTCTGTCTCTCTTCATTCTTCCCCCATTACAGTATCTAGAATATTGTAGGCACTGAGTTACATTTGTTTCAGTAATGGTTCTTTAAAACTTTTTTTTTACTAAAAAACCCCAGAACATTTATTATTCCTTTAAAAAGACTCGATGCAGTGACAAGAGTCAGACATTTCTTGCGCCATTTGACCCCCTACTTCTCACCCCAAGCCTGGAAAATCAAAGACCCAGAATTGAATAGAGGTTGCAAATGTTAAGTTATCTTCTGATGCAAATAATTATAAAATGAACAATCATATGGACAGGAGTTTTGAATCTCATTCTCATTCAGAGTGACCTTCCCTCTGCTCCTAAGTAGTACATTTTATTTAAAGATGGAGGGGCCTTTATTAGGTGGCTCTCATTGCTTAAGGATCAGGAAAGAAGAATGGGGCAAATTAAAGTAAATTTAAGGGAATCTGAAAATCCTAACAGGAAAAGCCGAACATGATATCATCAGAGACTATGATGATGACAGTGATAATGATTTTGATAATGACCTTGAAGTTAGAAAAAAATAATGAAGAGGAAGAGGAAACTAACATTTATTGAGGATTATATTATGATTCAGGCTTCTGAGATGGCGCAGTGATAAAGAATCTGCCTGCCAGGGCAGGAGACTCAGGTTCGATCTGTGGGTTGGGAAGATCCCCTAGGGTAGGAAATGTATTCTTGCTGGGAATATCCCATGGACAGAGGAGCCTGGAGGGCTACAACCCATGGGCTCACAAAGAGTAAGACGTGACTGAACACGCACCATATTATGATTTGGTGATTTAGTCTGATTCTGCAGGCATCATGTTTTTCAAACTTAAGCTGTCAGACCTGTTATCTATACAAAAATCTTATTAAGCCTACTCTTGCCTGCTCCACTTCTGGATTCTTGCCCTGTGACCTGGAATGGGTTGCTTATATTTCCCTAGCTTTAGTTCCCAGTCTTTCATAGAGAAGTGGAGAGCATTTATCTGGCACCTGCTGTGTAACAAATACTTTTTTTCTTTGTTTAATTTAACCCAAATGACTGTAGAGCCACGTCCTCCTCAGAAAAGCTTCTGTGCCACCTGGGCTGGGAATTTTGGCACCTTTGATAAAGGCATTCAGTGAGGACTAGAATGCAGCCCTGGGAAGAGAAGCAAAGGAGGAAGAGCAGAGGACAGGGAAAGCACTACAAAAACTCCCCAAATAATAGTTTTTGGTCAAAAATTTTTTTTGACCAAAATGTTTTTGACAAAAAGCACATCTTCCCCCCCCCCCCATTTTGCCAAATGATATGATCACTGACTGAAATGACAAAGTTCATATGTCACTATTCTTTCATTTACATTGTATATTTGTCAGCTCTATTTTCTCTGAGTGAATCAAGTCATTAATACAACTAGAAATGAAATTACGGAAGCACATAAAAGTGCACCAGTCCTGGGTACCTGGACTCCAGTGCTGACTCTGAATCCAATTCCTGGTCCTTTTGTATTCTTTGTAATTTACTCTTGGAGGGCAGGAATTAGGCATATTAATAGATAGCATTTGATTACTCACCTGTTATATCATTAATGGGTTAATTAGTTGACTCATTAATGCTATACTTGTGGAGTGGAAAGAGTATAACCTTGGGAGTCCCACTCAATGCTTGAGCCCTGTAGTGGTGAACCAGTCATCCTGCTTCTTCATCGTCTAGTTTCCTCATCTGTAAAGTTGGAGTCAGAAGGGGCTTAGTACAAAACCTTTGCGTTCTCAGGCTATAACATCTGTAGGGTTGAAGTTGGGACTGTGACTTCAGAGTTGCCTCTGAGACTGCCACCAAAAGATGTTCTTGAAATTCAAAGTAACTCAAAGTAGATCTCTACTGTGGTTGAGATTCTGACTTAGAGAAGAGAAAGTTTGGTTTTTCTCTTGTAGAAAACCAGGAGACCGCCTATGGAGATCAAATACAGTGGAATCAAACAGAGAAAAGAAAGTAACTGGCATCTGGCTTCTGTGAGCTTGGACAGGTCCGTTCACTCCCGGACCTCAGGCTCCCAGTTGCACACCGAGGTGGCAGTTCCGCATCCCATTTTAGTGAGCCTAAGAATCCTAATATTCTGTTTGGTAGACAGCAGCCCAGGATAGAAATTCAATCCAGCCATGAGTTCCACAGAGGAATGATGTATGCTGACTTGGGGACCAGAGGGCCTGTACACTAGAGGTACAGAGACATGAATATGAATAACAAAATGTGTCAAACGTTTCCTCTTTGTGGGTTGTGTGGCACTTAACATTCGATCTTATCTTTTTCATAGTCTTCCGTATCTAGAGTTTGTATAATTATGCCTAATTCCTTTCCTGTTCTTTCAGTGCATAGGCTGTGTGTTTTTCCTCTTCCTGTCTCTCCACGCCTTACACAAAATAGACATGAATTGTCCTTCTGTTGGTTGAATTCAGTCATTCATGTAAAGCAGCAGCAGTGTGGTCCAGGGTGGAGTGAAGAAAAGAACATCAGGGTCAGAGGGTCTGGGTCATATGCTGTCACTTCCTGGCTATGTGAGACTGGGAAATCCAACTAGCCTCTCAACCTCAGAATGCCAGGCCTGCGTGCCCTCCCTCCTGGGTGTCTGTGGTAACTAAATAAACTTACCTAGTTGAAGCCATGAGATGCAATGCAAGTGACTGAACATACACCATCATTACGATTACATCAAAAAACTGAGACAGGAATAAAGCCTGGGAAAACATATGCAAAATGTTGAACAGTGATTTTGTTAAGGTCTTGGGATTACAGGTGTGATTTTTTTTTAATTTCTCTGTTTTTCAAATGTTCTGAATCATAATTCTTTTGCTTTAAATGGAGGCCTTCAAAAATGTGGTGTCTTATTATTACTGGCTGGGTCTTACTGGTTTCCTTGGAAAGTCTTCCTTTCCACTCCCAAGGCCAAGGTTCCACCCAAGGCCCTCCCCACCCAACCCCAGTCTCCTATTCCAGCCCACAGTCCACCCTGAACTCTTATGCCAACACTGGGCTCACTCACCATCACTTTTATCACACATGAAAACCTTCACTGGCTCTCTTCCTTTTTCTCTCTCATCAAAACTAACTCCTGTGCCCAACCTTTAGTCCCTTGAAAGGGACTGCACATTTTTTCCAGCCACTCCCAAAGCTTATTCAGCCCACCTTAGCCAGTCTTCAATAATGATTTAGGGTCCATAGCAAAACAGGGACAACAGCCAGCCAGAAAATGTGTATGTTGGCTCAAACAGTATTCTTACAAAGTTTGAAGCAACCTTTAAAAAAAAACAGATTTCACATACAAATCCAAATTTCAACATTTCCTTTAAAAACAGATTGACAGGACAGATCATTCCCTCACAGGTACAATGTGGAAACAGTTGATAGGATCTGAGAAGCACCTGCCCCCTCAGATGAGACCTGTGGTCCCATCACGCTCAGCAGGGCTTCTGCTGGCCTACAGGTTATCTTTTGGAAACAGTAAAGAAGGGCATTTTTCCTCCAGGCAGAGGCAGCCCCACCCAGAGCACGCAATTTGGCAAAGCCAGCAAAGGCTGGAAAGATTTCAGTCTCTGCTCTCCAACTGGGCTGGATTCTCTTCATTAAGGGCCAGCTGGCATGACCATAGGCATCAGCTCTGCCCCCACAACAAATGCAGCTAGGTATCTGGCCTCTGTAGGCTTATATATCTAAAACCTACAGAGTAATGGCCATCTGGCTCCAATTCCACTTATCTGTGGGACTCCCTCAGCTCTGCCCTCTGCTTCATCTCCACACTATCTTCTTTCAGTCACAGGATGGCTGCCAGGGCCAGTAGTGCTACCTGCCTCTTTATTCACCTGCGGATGGAGAGAATGCCTTCACAAAGCCCTCAAACAAGAGCCGGAGCTCTACTCCAACTGAATCACTCCTGTGCCAAACCATTTTGACTGGGACAGTGCCAGGCACTGATTGGCTCAGGTTTAGTTTATCAGAACAATCACTCTGGCAAGGTGGAACATATACCAGTGATTCTCAGTAAAGGCATTATTAAAATTTTGTCCAGAACAATTCTTAGCTGTGCCCTAGTGGCAAATCTCATGGCCACATTTAGCATATCTAGTACCACCATCCTATGGCAGCAGTGCCTCCCCGTCATTGGGGTGTAACCACAAATACCCACAAACTGGTTATAGCCAGACACTCCTGCACCTGAAGATCTTGCTGAACTGAATGGGCTGGAACACAACGGAGAAGGGTAGTTCCTTAAAAACAAAGTCCGGTTCTATAGGAAGGTGGGAGAGGGGGGATTAATTCTGGGAGAACAGTCCAAAGAGATTCATTATACTTCCTTCTAGGAAGGGAAGAAGACAAAAAGGAAGAAAACTATGGATGCTCAATTTTTAACGTGTGATTCCCCTTCAGATGCGCTCCTGGTTACTATGGAAACCCCTTGCTGATTGGAAGCACTTGTAAGAAATGTGACTGCAGTGGGAATTCAGATCCTAACCTGATCTTTGAAGATTGTGATGAGGTCACTGGCCAGTGTAGGAATTGCTTACGCAACACCACTGGATTCAAGTGTGAACGGTGCGCACCTGGGTACTATGGAGATGCGAGGAGAGCCAAGAACTGTGCAGGTACAGTGCCGTGCACACTACCGCGGCCGCCCGACTGGTGCCCGTGTGACGGGAGCAGGTGCTCTGTCAGCGCCAGGTTTAGGTGAATTTCTCTTGGGGACATACTGCAGTTACCCCCTTGACACTTTTCCAGGGTAACATGGAGTCTCAGAGTATGCATCCCATATTCTTAGGCGTAGATATTCTTATCACGACTAATGTAACTTAGCTCGTGGGTAGGATGGACCATGAGACACTTAACACCCGTGACTTTTTGTCTTAGCATCTTTATGTCCTTCCAGTTTTGACCAAAGAAGTAAATCAGACTTCCGCAGATAACCTATCATTGACCAGAGGACTGAATGAAAGCTTGCATGGTTCACATCAATTTTCTTATTCTGCAAACTATGTCTTTCTTTATAGTTATATTTCGTAAAAATTAGCATTTCAGTGAAATAGCAAATCCAGGAGTAGTTTCATCCCATTACTTCAAATTATCAGAGAAAATATTTCAGGGATAGTATCTTCCTGGTTAGACTTCAGATAGACTGAAAAGTACCAATTTTATTTGGGATTTCTCCAATCCATTTACCTCAGAGAGTGAAGCTCTTCAGAAGTAAAGTTAAATTGCCTTCCTGCAGGATTAAAGGGAGGCTGAGACTGAGTATTCCTCCTTTTATGTGCCTTTGAGATGAAGAAGACTGAGGAAGAGGTATTGTGCTCTTGTGGCTTGCTTCAATTGGAGATGCTCTCACTGAAACAGGTTTCCACTTAAAGAGATTTTTAAAAAGTGAAGAGTTTGAAATTGAGAAGAAAACAAATATGATCTGCCAAAGTCACAGAAAAGTAACCATGCCTCCAGGAAAGCTGTGTGCTCAGAAGCATAACCCCGAGAATAACAGAGGGAGGAGAGGAGCACTCTGTCCAGTCAGACTAGAGACAGAGAGGAAGTGGGCGTCAGAAAGAGGGTTGGCAAAGCCAAAGACTTAAGCATTGGCATCCTGAGTCTCAAAATACTGACTAAACTCATGTTTAAATGACATGGATGCAGATCACTCTTAGAAAAGAAGCTAATGTTGGAAGCAATAACGCATGACCTTGCTGAATTGTTTCATAAATCTGTATTTTGTGGGACATTTAACAGCCAAAATGTAATAAATGTATGTTATCCTTAAAGCCAATTTTTTATGATTATTCTGTAAAGACAGTTAAGAGGTGGGAGGAAATTCACAATTCTATTCCAGCTTATTGCTAGCCTACATAACTGAAGAAATCCTTTATAAATATTAAAAATTAATCTCCACTCCAAAATGCACTGGAAAATGAACAGTCTGGTGAGATTGAGGTTTTGTTTTTGTTTTTTCCCCAAAAAGCATTCTTAAAAATCATCAAAGATTAATAATGGGCTCTCAAGTCTTCTAAATTCATGTAAATATGGTCCTAATTCTTTTCACAACATTGTTCCCAGCTATCCCACTGGTAGCCATCATTGGGAGGTTTGGAGTCAGTCTTGCCAAGGGTCAAGCCCTGTAGGAGCCAAGAATCGCCCTTGGGTCCCCTCACTCACTCCTAGTGGGTGGCTCCTCCCTCACACCTGGCAGTAATCAAACCTAGACTTGGATTAAACTGGAGAATCTTACTGCGATAAAAGGATGACTTGGATTCCAGCTGAATGATGGACTCTGTGATCATTTTGTACCTTGTGAAACTGACCCAGACCTCTTTGGACTGAAGCAGTTGCAGAGTCGTGTCAGAATCTCAAAAAGATGGGAAAGGAATCCTAGAACATGGAGATTTATCTACTTTTAGCCCAGGGTCACCTTTGAAAGTCTCACCAAGCTGGGGCTTAATTGGGTAAGAGGAGTAATCACTAAATCATGTATTCCTCATGATCTCAAGAAAGAATATAAATTAATCCCCACTGAAGAATTATATACTGATAGCAAGGATTTCTGCAAACCACAAAACACTGTGATATTTTAGGCATTAAGAAAATGAATCCCTAATCTCTTGTTTTTGTTTCCCACAGCGTGCAATTGTGGGGGAGGCCCATGTGACAGCATAACCGGAGAGTGCTTGGAAGAAGGTTTTGAGTCCCCTACAGGCACGGACTGCCCAACCATAAGTAAAAATAACAGTACATGATTGACTAACCCCACTTTCTCTAATGCGCTGCAGGTGTAGGATTAAGAAGAGCTATGCAATCCCACCATTGGCTGTAACCCTGTCTGTGCCTCAACCAAATGGACCCCAAGCTAAAGACATTCAGTCCACTTAATTCCAATTGGCAAATAGCAGGTTGCATTTAAACAGCTCTATTTTAGAAAAATTATTTTTGTCAAGTCTTTAAGTTCAAGGTCTTACTTAGTAGGTAAAGTTGGAAATACAGTGCCCAATGACTGAGTTCGTTTTAGGTCCTTTTTCTATATTATCTCTTCAGGTCCTCAGATAATGTAATCCACAGACAATGCTTTACAACATTCGGTAAACTCATGTACCAACAAGAGATTTAAGTGGCTTTTCCCCAGATCACTCCAAATCTGAAGTGGCACCAGTAATATAAAACTCAGTCCTTATGAAAAGGAGCTGCCTTCTCTCTTTCCTGTCTGTCCTGTCATTCAGATCATGAAAGTGAAAGTGAATGTTGCTCAGTCATGTCCGACTCTTTGGGATCCCGTGGATTATATTGTCCATGGAATCCTCCAGACCAGAATACTGGAGTGGGTAGTCTTTCCCTTCCCCAGGGGATCTTCCCAGCCCAGGGGTCAAACCCAGGCCTCCCACTTTGCAGGTGGATTCTTTACCAGCTGAGCCACAAGGGAAGCCAAGAATACTGGAGAGGGTAGTCTATCCATTCTCCAGCGGATCTTCCCGACCCAGGAATTGAACCAGAGTCTCCTGCATTGCAGGCAGATTCTTTACCAGCTGAGCTATCAGGGAAGCCCAATTCAAATCATGAGTAGTCCTAATGGTCTAAGAACCTGCTGAAACATTTCTAAACAAACGCCCAGAGCCAGTCTTAATGACTTCTCAAGCTCCCTTTAAGCCAGTAGCCTAGAAAAGTTCATGATTGATTTTTAGAAGAATTCTAAGGAAAGTTTTGCCTTAAAAAACCTTCTATCAAGAAAGTAACTAATATTTGGCTTTAAGTAGTGTTCTAAAGACTACTTTAATATTAGATATCCCTTCCCCCAAACAAAAACATCTTGGCCTCTCAGTCCCTCTGGGCAACATAGGATGGAAGGCACAGGCTGGGCAAAGTTTGCATACTGACAGCATAGGTGATCCTCTATGCACAGTCACTTTAAGGACATCAGGTGCCTGCTTGGCCTCTGTGTGTCTCCTCCACCAGCCTGATGTACTGGCTGGGGAGTCATTCCTTAGAGAGAGCATATGAGGAAGACCGCATTTAACTTCAAGTAACAAATTAACATATTAACAACATTAACCCTTTAGTCTCCATTTATCAGTTCCCTAGACAGGAGTACATCTGGTGGAAAAGAGGTTGGAAACAGAAAATTTTCAAAGGGTGTCCTTAGTGATTGTGTCCCAGGAGGGCATTGGATCGCGGGGGTGACGACGGTGGTCAGGGGAACTCGAATGTGAAATGCAGGAAGCAGCGAGAAACCGCCACCCCCCTCACCACACGTGCAGGGTCGTCAGCTGTTAGAGAGTAATATTAGCAAACAGTGAGGTCCTGCCGACCTGTTCAGACAGGAGGTCAGGCCATGGGGAGGCACCGGGCCATCCGTGGAGTGAGGAGAAAGCCCTGGAACCTGAAGAGTCAGTCAGGAAAGCTGCTGGGAGAGAAGTGGCAGGCGAGTTCCAGCTTCACTGGCCGGCGCCAAGCGGAAACCCACAACCTGATGTGGAGGGCGTCCTCCCAGACGGCTTTCCTCTGACCAGAGAAAAGTGGGGAGAAGGTTCTCTTCAGCCCCCACCGTCTCTTAGATGCCTTGCCCTTTGGACTTCCTTTCCTCCTCAGTTCAGCCACTAGTGTTCATGGTAACCTGCTTTTCAGTTGCGTGTTTGTTTTTTATGTTTTAAGCAGGGATAGTGCCCAGCGTACACTTTGGTCATCTGAGGCTCTCTGAGTATAAGGACTAGTTCCGTGGTCCAGAATAGCTCCTCAGGAAACAAAAATACAAATAGTATTAACCAAGGAAGGGCATATAATGACCAACTTAGAGCAGCATGCTTCACAGCTGACCTTTGATTTTGAGGAAATGACATGCCCGTTGTACCACCAGGCTGCGATAAATGCATCTGGGATCTGACTGATGACCTTCGGTTAGCAGCGCTCTCAATTGAAGAAAGCAAATCTGGCCTGTTGAGTGTATCATCTGGTGCCGCAGCTCATAGGCACGTGAACGAAATCAACTCCACCATCTACCTCCTCAAAGTATGCAGGAATGGTGTACTTTCTGTGTATTTTCACTCTGGTTTCACAGGGTCACTCCTAGTACCTCCTACCCTTTTGTTATCTGAGTCCAGTCGTTATATTACATACTGCCAGACCTCAGAAATTATGAAAAGTTGATTATACTAATGCACTCCATCCTAAACCAAGAGCTGTCATCTGTGAAAAAGGTTAATGGAAAATGAAATGACTGAAAAACTAGTATCTATGTATAAAGCTATACATTGGTTTTATTTTCTTAAGCTATACATTGGTTACTTAAGTCAACATAACAAACATACTGTTACCTTAGCTTCAGTTTGCTATGTTTTCGTGGGTTTCTCTGAAAACTAATACATACACTCTTGTTCTCTCTTTTTCCTTCTTTACTCCCTCTTTCTCCTGCCCTTACCATTTCATCTCACTGACACACATTTTTTCTCAGTTTTCCAAACTGACACACACACTCAAACACAGAAGCATGCTCATATGCTCTGTTTCTCTTCCTTGATCTAGTGGTTAAATCTGATAAGCAAGTTAAAGGCAGACAGTAGTCAAAAACTGTAACAGTGCTTATATCTCTAAGCTTTAAGAGGTGTTTTTTTCCCTCTCTTAATTATAGGCTTCTATTGCAACCAACAGATACTTTTTAAAACAATGATAATCAGCTAAAAGGTTAATAGAACTAATACCAACATACTTTTTTATTTTATTAGTCAAATTAGCGTAGTGGCTAAGAACATAAATTTTGACACCAGAATGCTTAGATTCAAATCCCAGCTCTGACACTTACTAGCTTTGTGACCTTGAGTCAATTGTTTAACCTCTTTAGTTTTCATTTCCCTCATCTGAAATTGAGGATAATTATTATACCTATCTCATGGGTTGTTGAGAGAATTCAGTGAGTTGTTATATAGAGAGCAGTCAGAATAGTATCTAACTTAGAAAGTGCTCAATTCTCTGCTTTTAGGAGGTACAAATAATATCCACAGCAATTGCCCCAAACGACAAAGTGTAGAACAAAACAAAAATCATGAAGTTGTAAAGCTGGATGAAGTCTTAGTAAGCACTCTATTCCCAGTTTAGGAATTGTTTTTGTCATCTGTTTGGACACATGAAGGCGGTAATTCTCAGAGGCGTCACCCAGACTCGGTCCTCTTGATACTGCTTGAATCCTCTTTCCCCAAAAGGACAGCTTCAAGGTAGAAATAGCTATTATATCAGATATAATAATATTGTAGCTGACAGGAAGTCAGTGCCCAGATTAGAGGACTTACTCCAAAGTAATTGAAGGGAAGCTACACCTGGTGCAAACTCCTCAAAAATGGGAATGAAACAGGCAAATGGTCTGAAATAAAAATAATTATTCTCCTTACACTAGAAAGAGGAAACTGAATTTCTAGAACTCCGTTTTCATTGATCAAGGTGGGTTATCATTTCCTTGAAGACCTGCCAGAACTGAAGTTTTAAAGCTCAGACAAGCAAAGCCACTGCCCATCTATATTGAGCCTGTTTGCAAATTTGCAAAAGGTACCCTTTTCCCAGAACCAGCACAGCCAACACCAGAGTCTCTAGCCTGCTGAGGGGAGCTCACAGAATTTCTGTCCCCAGAGCCCTCAGTCCCCTCAGGCAGACCTCAGATTTCATACCAGCTTGCAGTAGCCTGTAGACCCCACTATTTTGAGAATAAAGACTGACTCTCTACTGTAGTCCTCTTACACTGAAAGGGTTTTCTGTGTATTTTTATAAACCTGGTGTGCACATCTACTGACTATGGAAAAATGCGTGTTTTGTTTCTTTTTAATCCACAGACAAAATTGTCAGAAAGAGAAAACCAGTATGTCCTAAGAAAGATACAAATCAACAATGCTGAAAACACAATGAAAAGCCTTCAGTCTGACGTGGAGGAATTAGCTGAAAGGGTATGTATTCGGTTTCTGAAACTAACTTCAAGGAGGGATTTAGCTAGTGTGAGAGTGGCTAGTCACAAATGATTGAGGCTTAACATAGCCCAGAAAAAATGCAGGGACCCAGGTGCCTTAAAATAAATCAAGACAAGACCTGAGGATAAAGTTAACACACTTGGTCTCTACTATATCTTTGCATTTTGATTGGTTTCCTTGAAAAACCATGTTTATGGGGAACTTTCGTTGTGTTTGCTGCTGGTAAATATCATTGATATGTATTTCATTTGGATATTCATTCAGCTGTTTGCCTTACATTTTATGGCTAAGAGCTATAGAGTGTCCAGAAGTAAACTTTATTACATAGAATATAAACTTTAAATGTTTGCTACAGGCTGCATTAAATAATAAAAGGAAAGAGGAGAAATTGTGTTGAGAAAGCAATTTTGCAGTTTGGCAGGGGGAAAAGAACACTTCGGACCCTCATTTTTTACCATATACTCTAAATAAAATAAACTTCAGATTAAGGACTTTAGTTTAAATCTAAAATTTTCAAGAAAATGTTTGAACTAGATAATTGTTAAATCTTAAAAGGAAATAAAAATACAATTAAACATAGTGTGAAGAATTATAGTAAAATTAAAGAATAGATTTGACAAGGTAAAACTGCAAATACTCAGTAAAACAACTAAATAAATGAAAAAAGTCAGTGAGACTAAGAAAAATGTTGAGGGAAATGTGGCTTGTGAAAGCTCTCACAAATTAACAAAAACATTAAAACACAAGCAAAGTCATTCCCCAAGGGTCTAATGGAAAAATATCAATCCTCTGTTCTAATGAAAAAAAAAAAAAAAAGAAAATGCAACTAAGCTCCAAGGCACCATGTTTAATATACTAAAATCTTTAACACATTTTTTTCCCCTGATTATGTTCCACCAGTTCTGCCCAGAGTACCCTGGAATTTCTGCTTTCAGATACTAATATTTGACATAAACTGTTGTTCTTTTCAGAAACAATTCTCATTTTCTACAAAAATAATGGTTAAAATGACTCTGATAATCTCTTTTGACCTTGGACCTCTTAAACTAAGAGATTATGCTTCTAAAAATGTGAATTACTCTAATTGAATCCTTGGAAGATTCACCTGCTTTTAAATGCATATAAAAATTATGTCCCCCTTTCTCCATGCAGTAGAGCATATTAACCCAACCATCAACATTTGAGGAGCAGTGAGATCTCTTAAATTTCAAAGGAAAATACCATGAAAGAAATCTTTGTGAAAACTCATTGTAATTTCATTTCTATGTCATGGCTGGAACTTGCTGGAAGTGTCTCAAATTCTTGAGGAAATGTTTTCACCAAGATTAGTTCCTCCCATAGCTTAGACACAGAGTTACTGATTCTTTTCTTGTACAGTTTTCCTACTTCCAATATTAATTAAATGCAGGTTTTCATGGGGAGGAAATAGTGTATGCTTCAAAGGAACATCGCAGTAGAAAAGGTTCCTAAACAACAAGAACAGACCACCAAAGCAGGAAGTTGATGATAAAGCTACTAGAACATTCTACCAGTTGTTTCCATTGATTTTTACTGAAAATAGCATCCTTCTTGTTGTGACATCAGCAGTCCTGATGGTACAAGAACCTGCTGAAACATTTTGAAGCAAACACCCAGAGCTAGTCTTAATGACTTCTCAAGCATCCTTCAAGCCCTTGGTCTAGAAAAGCTCATAATTGATTCTTAGGAGGATGTAATAAAAGCTTTGTCTTAGAAAGCCTTCTATCAAGAAAAGTTAACAATATTTAGCTTTAACTAGAATGAAGAACTTCATTGTAGATTCCCACAGTGTGGTAAAAATCACAGTAATGTTGCCTCTTAAAATTGAAAATGTGGTTGATCCTTGAACAACACGGGTTTGAACTTCGAGGGTCTACTTACACACAGGTGTTTTTTGGTACTATGGTACAATGGTATTACATGATTCACAGTTGGTTGAGTCCAAGGATATAGAACCTCAGATATGGAGGGCCAACTGTTAAGTTATACGTGGATTTTCAACTGTATCAGTGCCCCAAACCCCTGCATTGTTCAAGGGACAACTGTACCCTCTGTATGCAAAGTAACTATTACATGAATCTGATGTAACCCAAATCTCACAGTTTACATTAACTTAAAGTTACTGGTTTTTTCCCCCAACTTCCATATGTAAGTCCTCTAGCCCTCTTTTGATAACTCCTACTGCCTCTTCCCACCCCATACTTAGGGAAATTTACCTCTCTCCTGAGAAACCTGTATGCAAGTCAAGAAGCAACAGTTAGAACTGGACATGGAACAATAGACTGGTTCCAAATTGGAAAAGGAGTACATCAAGGCTGTATATTGTCACCCTGCTTATTTAACTTATATGCAGAGTACATCATGCAAAATGCCAGGCTGAATGAAGCACAAGATGGAATCAAGATTGCTGGGAGAAATATCAATAACCTCAGATATGCAGATGACACCATCCTTATGGCAGAAAGAAAAGAGAAACTAAAGAGTCTTTTGATGAAGGTGAAAGAGGAGAGTGAAAAAACTGAAAACTCAACATTCAAAAAATGAAGATCATAGCATCCAGTCCCATCACTTCATAGCAAATAGATGTGGAAACAGTAAGAGACTTTATTTTCTTGGGCTCCAAAATCACTGCAAATGGTGACTACAGCCATGAAATTAAAAGACACTTGCTCCTTAGAAGAAAAGCTATGACCAACCTAGACAGTGTATTAAAGAGCAAAGACATCACTTTGCCGACAGAGGACCATATAGTCCTCTGTAGGCATATGGACCATATAGTCCATATAGTCAAAGCTATGATTTTTCCAATAGTCATGTATGGATGTGAGAGTTGGACCATAAATAAGGCTGAGCACTGAAGAATTGAAGCTTTTGAACTATGGTGTTGGAGAAGACTCTTGAGAGTCCCTTGGACAGCAAGGAGATCAAACCAGGCAATCCTAAAAGAAATCAGTCCTGAATATTCATTGGAAGGACTGATCCTGAAGCTGAAGTGCCAATCCTTTGGCCACCGGATGTGAAGAACTGACTCATTAGAAAAGACCCTGATGCTGGGAAGGATTCAAGGTGGGAGGAGAAAGGGACTACAGAGGATGAGATAGTTGGATTGCATCACCGACTTGATGGATATGAGTTTGAGCAAGCTTCAGGAGATAGTGAAGGACAAGGAAGCCTGGCGTGGTGCAGTCTATGGGGTTGCAAAGAGTCAGACATGACTGAGTGAGTGAAAAACAGCAACTTTTGGGAAACCCCTAAAGGATGCCCATGCATTTGTGTTCCCAAAGAGCTGCTGCTCAAAAAAGCCTCGATTTTGCCACTGCTGATCATGTCTGTAATGAAATACCAAAGCCTCTGTCAAGATTCCACTCTCCCATGTTCCCAAAGGCACCATGCTCAGAGCCAGAGTGGACTAGGCTACAAGCAGAAGTGAAGATAGTGACCCTGTCCCAATCTCAGTGCTGCCCTTGCCATCTGGATCTAGAGCCCAGTCTCCCAAGAGCTGGGTCAGGAGGGTGCCACACTGTTCCCTACAGTTCTCCATCTCCTCCATCTCATCCTTACTCCTTCAGCTACAGCAGCACGTATGAAGACCTTTAGGATTGGGAGGAAAGTAGGTCACTTCCATATATCAAAAGCCTCTTCTCCAATCCTGATAAAAAGACAGGACAAAATGTCAAAGTATGTTTCAATTACAGTTGACCAGAAGACTGTAGAACTTCAGCCTTGGCATTGCAAAAGATTAACTATAAAGCAAGGAGCAGAAGACGATGCTGAAGAGGTTCTCAGAGGCCAAATTGTGAAGAACCTTGCCCACCATGCTCATCCTATGGGCTTTGGAAGATACTGGAGCATTTACCTACAACAGTGAGCTGATTAGGTGCGAAGTTTCAGAAACGTTCCTCTGCAGCGGGGATGATAAATTGGTGAGTTTAAGACTGAAGACAGGGACACCAGTTAGTAGATGGTCACAGTAATCCAAACAAGAGCAGTCAGTTGCTACCTTGTATTCATTGGAAAGGAAATTGCAGTGAACCAGGATAAACTGAAACTGGTGGTGGGGAACAAGAAGAGAGGCCAGAATGTCAAGTGAAATAAAAGTGATCCAGTGACCGACCAGTTGAATATGAAGAGTTGCAAAGATGTAAGCTATTAGACTTGTTAAGATAGATGGCCAAGACTGATAATTCAGAATGGATTCTCTGGACCTCTTCCGGGTGAAGTACCAGTGGATGCCAGAGATTTGAGTCTGTAGCTCAAGAGAAGAGATCAAGGCTGGAAAAGTATCTCAATGTTTAGGAGATAGTTAAACCCACACAAGTAGACATCACCGTACAGATTGTGAAGTGGCACACCAGTATTCCTACTGCCATTTTGTCCAGCACTGCCTCTCTTTAATGTTTCTCTTAGAGTTATTATTAAAAGATCCCCTTTCACTCTCAAAAGTGTCATGTTTAAGTAAATGATTATCATCCTAGATAATGATTATCATCCTCACTTATTAGAATAGTATTCTAGGTACACTATACTTTATGCCCTGTATAGTAAATGAAATTCTTGCTGCCTTTTACATCAAATGTGTGTCAGAATTCACTGCTGAAGTGAGTAAATGATTAATCCATTTGTAATGCTAAACATCAACCAGTTTACAGTTGTGAGCTAACTTTTTAATACAGTTTTCCTTAGACCAGGATGCACCTGTTTTACCATGTGCCCATGTCGTTATTTTCCTCCCATAATCAAAGTTAAAGAAAACCGTAGAACTTTCAAATAAGGAATCACTATATATTATATCCAGTAATTTTGCAGTTTAAAGAAACAGATGTTCCTCTTTGCTGCTGTCTTTTTTTAAATATGTATATCTAAGCGCCCTCTGGTGTTGGTCAAAAGAGCTTGTCTTTGAGTTATCCTCTAGCTGTCTTTCATTACTTCAGTGAATTCAGTTTCCATATCAAGAAATAAATGAACGCAGTAATAACAATAAACCTTTCCCTTGAAGGATGAAGCCAAAGTCAAAAATATGCATGTTGTACTTTGTAAATATAACTGAATTTAAACTGGGCCAAAAATCAACTTCTTAAAAAAATTTTAAATGTTTTATAGGTCTGTGTCCCTATTTTTTAACAGGGAGGGATGACATCAAGAATAAGATTCATCTTATTTTCTGCATCATCTAATTTTAAAGTGACCACAAAGCTTGTGTTTCCAGAAAGCATTAGAACAGGGCAGGAGGGAGATTGAAATTGTGGGGAAAGAACATGTGACTCAGATTGCTGTGTCCATTCAGAGAGCATGCATTTCAGCGAAGGAGCTGCAGTCTGCAGCACAGGGAGCTTTGTTTGGAGGGGTTTTGGATACAATGCCGACGAAAAGCTCCTGGGGCATGTGTTTGCTGGGATGCCATTTCTGCATTCTCCTCCTTGAAGGGCCAGTGGCTTGGTTATGCTTTGTGGTGGTGGTTTAGTCACTCAGTTGCATCCAGCTCTTTGTGACCCCATGGCCTGAAGTGCTGGGCTCCTCTGTCCCTGGGATTTCCCAGACGAGACTACTGGAGTGGGTTTTGCATAAAAACATTCCAGGTAAAATCATGGCCTAATCCTCCTGCTGGAACAAGAGAAGAAAGCAGAGAGATCTGAAGCAGCCACTCTCCTGTTCTGGGGGCCTGCCAGCCAGCACTCCGCGTAGCAGGTCACCTGGCGGTCCAGTCGGGTACAGCTCGTTTGTCACAGAGCGGAACCAGAAAGACACTGGGCAAGGCAAGTGGGCACTTGATCAAATGCCAGACTGAGGAAATGTCCCACCTCTTAAATATAACCCATGAATCTGTCTTTCTGATGCCAGAGTAAGTACCCATCCCCATGCTGTGCATCCAGGCTGGTGTCCTGGCCTTGAACCATTTTTTAAGATGTGCTTCCCTTGTGGCTCAGACAGTCAAGAATCTGGCTGCAATGCGTGAGACCCAAGTTCGATTGCTGAGTCAGGAAAATCCCTTGGAGAAGGAAATGGCCTTCCACTCCAGTATTCTTGCCTAGAGAATTCCATGGACAGAGGTGCCTGGCAGGCTATAGTCCGTGGGGTCACAAAGAGTTGGACGCAACCAAGTGACTACATTTTCACTTTACTTTCTCTACTGTCTTTATGCACTCAGAGAGAAATACGCATGTACACGTGCACGCCCACACATCCTTTCCTCAGGAGCCACATTTGAGTTGGGATTTCATCTTGACAGATCCTATGTGTGAGTTCTGAAACAGAGTTGAAAGAATGAAATCAGCTTCTCAGAGAAGAACTTCATTCACTCTGAGCCAAAGCTGCTTAAGTAATTATTTGTACACAAGTGCCTTCAGTGTTGATGGGAATTTGGAAGCAGCACTGAAAATAGCGTTAGCCTAGTGAGCATAATTCTTTCAATCTCTGTGGTAATTTAGTTGCAGCAGTGGCTGGACCACCCAGAAGCCACTGGATGCATGGAACATTTTGAGATCTGCCTGCTTTCTCAACATGTTTCCCTTTGAACCCTTAAGCATTTCAATCAGCAGAATGTCAAACTGATCTGCAGACATGGATAATTCCCTAGTCTGGCATCTTGAGATACAGTAAAAATTCAAAGCGTAGATTACTTATGAAAAGATGGGTGGTTTGGATTGAACTGTGACTGATGGCTTAGGAATAGAAATAGCATCTGTAATTCTAAAGCTGGTCATCACATCCGTCTTCTTGCATGAGTCCATTTTATATGTTACAGAACTTTCGCATGTCAGAGAAATTTATGTTTACAGAATACATTATGCTCACCCACCCCCACATGTGCATACACAGCCTTTCCTTCTCGTAAAATTAATCTGGTGTTTATACGGATTATTTATAGGAAAGCCAAGCTTCAAGAAAGGTCCAGTTGGCTCAGAAGGAAAGCATGGATACCATTAACCACGCAACTCAGCTTGCAGAGCAAGCCCACAATATGAGGGATAAAATCCAAGGTAAATATACTCTCTACTGGCTCAGCTCCATGTCAAGGCATCACTCTTGTTATTAACAGCAGTAAAAGTAATGGCTACTGTTAGTGTTTATTGTGTGCCAGGACCTGTTGTTAGAGTGTTACCATTTCAAACTCATATAAAATCTTGTTTCACATTTGTTTGTCTGGGACTTTTGAGCACTCATCTCCACTACTATTTTCAATAATAAATGTGGAGAGTAGGAAATTTCCTGACAGTCCAGTGGTTAGGACTCAGGCAGCGCAACAAAAAGGAAAAAAAAAGAATGTATGTAAAAAATCATTCCCTTTCCACGCATTTCACAGAAGTGAAATGCCAATATACCTTTCCAGTAGAGGAAATTACATGCTGTGTTGTCTCTAAAATGCAAGAGTTGAGTAGGAGTCACATTTTTCTCAGTTATTCGCAGTGGAAACTCTGCCTTTAGAGTGGCAGTAAACTGTCCACTGATCCAGGTCATCCTGCACCGTCTCTCTGATGCTGTCCTTAGAACCAGACAGGTGCATGCTCTGGTCCCCAGTCCAGAAGAAAAACCAACAGGGGGTGTGGGAGAGTTCTTTGCCTTAAAACATAAAATTGACAGATTTTACCTTTCTTCTTGAGGGTTTACTTACTTATATTCCAGCTTCTCATAAATGGAGGCTGCACTTTGAAGACTATCTTAATAGCACGCTGAAAGCAAACCTTTAGTTTACCAACAGAAAACAGGCTATTGCTTTGGTTCTGAGATAAAGAGAATTTACTTGGGTTACAGTCTGCTAAGATACAGTATTTGTGTGTTTCCATAGTTTTTATTATCCTATATATTAAGAGCTGGATGACAACTACAAGTACATCTCAAGGGCACAATGACAGTGAAGGGTCCCACAGTGGCAGATTCGTACCTTTACACTGAGGTAGAGGGAGAGTGTTCCAGGACAAGGGATGTATTGAGCCAAGATTAATCATTCACTGTATTTCCTTCGGTGCCCATAATACATAATAAAAACAAATGGTATGCATTTCAAACATCCCCTGCTCCCATCCTTACTATTTCATGCTTTTGCATCTACCAATAAAATGTTCTTCCCCTATAATATTTTATAGTTAAAATTGATTTGTTCAAAAAGTAAGACTAAACCTAGATTAGCTGATCTCATCTAATTAAGAAATAAATGTCCCTCTCGGCAGCAGATAAAGCCAGCATCCTAGATCTTAGCCATTCAGGAATAAAAAAAAAAAAAAAAAAAAAAGTTCACCTTTGCTGTCTAACTCAAATTTTGATTCTAGGGTATTTCATTTGGAAGGAATCTAAGCCTTCTTATTTGACCCTTAGGACATAGGATAAGAAGGAAAAATTACAAAAGAAGTGTAAACCAGTAATTTCCATCAGTTTCTACCTTTTTAAAATAATGTATGAACAGCCTTCAAAGACCAAAAGCATAAATGTTATTCTCTGTATTTCCTTTTTCTAATCTAGACCAGACATGGCTAAAATAAAATAAGCCAGATTGTAAATATAATATCTGCATCAAAACACCAAGAAATTCAGCATTGCCAATGCTAGATCTAAGGAAAAAATATATGTTTAGTTTATTTCAAGGGTTAATATTTTAGACTTTACTTGAAAAATGAGTACTTAACTCCTACTTGAGTTTTGTTTGAGCATACCTTAGTTTCTCTAAAACTCCTATCAGTGATATTTACAGCACTGAAAGCCTCTCCCCCGTTTATCTCCTTGCTTCAGAATTCAGGGATGCTGCCCAACACCAACGGTGTGCCACTCCTTATTCCCAGCCATCTCTAAAGTAACTACTGGTGACCTTCAAGCTGTTATCCACATAAAATACAAGCCCTTATCCTGGTATGATTTATGTGAGACCAGTGTTGTTTACCCATCTTGTCTGGCCAACCACATAGATCATAGTAAACCACAGACAGACAATTTCATTTATGCCAGGAAGATAAAATGCTTCCTCCTGGAGCTACCGTAGGACAAGGTGGCAATTACATAACTTTCATCTGATCATATATAGCAGGAAGAGGGAGCCAGAGGCCTGCTCAGCTCTGCCAGTATTCAGACAGCCCATCTAATGCCTCTAAGCCTCAGCAGTCCCTCTAGTTCTGAAATGAATGCTACCTATGGATGTAGGCTGAGAATGACCCAGAGTCAGAACAGAACAGTCTTGCCAGGCGGTCATACCACAGAAGGCAAACAGCAGTTGCAAAAAAAATGTATATATTAATGAGTAAAAGCTCACATCCTGCTATAAGAAACCTCTGTATTATATCTAGTCTGTACAACAATCTGAAAGACTCACTTGAACAGCCATCAGTATACACTCATTTTGGCTTAGAGCTTAGGTAAAATCCTTGGCTAAATTACAATGAATATCTCCAGTGCCTCCTATGTGTGACAGGCGATACATCAGAACATTTCTCAAAATTATGTATTTTATTATATAAAAGATTGATCAAAGACCCTAAATTTGTGTTTCTTACATATTAACATTTTTGAATCACGGTAAAATCAGACTCAACTGAAATCAGAGCAAACTTTGTATTAATTCCACTCCTGTTCTGAAGTCGCTAAATGAAAAGCAAAGAAGAGTGACTTCCTTTGGTTTAATCTCTCCCTGGAGTATATGATGAACTCCAGGGCCGACACCAGTATTCACAGCATGACCATCACCACGCTGTCTTTGCATAGGGTCTCTGTCTCCGTTTTAGGATCAGCCCTGCCCATTGCCCTCATGGTTTCTGTTTTCAGTGACGTCACTGTCAGGCTCCCCATCACCTCTCCCTCCTGCCTTCTCTCACTGTGCCCTTCCTTTCAGAGATCAGCAGCAAGATGCTGTATTATGGGGAAGAGCAGGAACTTAGCTCTGAGGAAATCTCTGAGAAGCTGGTGTTGGCACAGAAGATGCTGGAGGAGATCCGACGCCGTCAGCCGTTCCTCACCCAACGGGAACTTGTGGACGAGGAGGCAGATGAAGCCCATGAATGTAGGTATATTCAGCTTCTAGAGGCCAGCACACATCTGCTTCCCTTGTGGGGCCAGGAGAGGACGCCCAGTCACAGGGCAGCGTTTGGTCAAAGCAACCAATTCCCGATATTCACTCACTGAGCATTTAAAGTGGCCTCAGGGAGTTCTTCAGGACAACTTGACTCTCTATATATAGACCAGGAATTTTAAACCCAGAGCCAAACTTCAGCTTTTGAAAAACTGCTGAGGTTCTACAAGGAATCTACAAGATTTTACTCCTGAGGAGAAAAAATAGGAATGTAGCAGCTGGTAAAAAAACGGGGGAAGGAAAGCTAAGGGAAGCAATTCCCAGAACTTCAATAAGAGAAGTCTCATTGAGAAAGCAGTAAAAATGTAAGGAAGCCCAGCAACATTCATGTTCTGATGTCCGTGAGTGACTTTTAATGACTTTGAAACCTCACTGGAAATTTAACATTTCCTTTAGTGATTAATGTAAATAACAAGCCACAGTAGTATTAGTGAATTTATGACTTGGTCACTATATCAGTTATCAATTACTAGCTCACAGTCTACCCCAAACATGAAAACAATAAGCATTTATTTTTTCATGATTTCATAGGTTGGCAACTTGGGTTGGACTCAACCTAGACAGGTCATCTCTGCTCCATGTGGTGGAGTTCACTCACATGTCTGGGGTCTTAGCTGGGATGGCTGGGCATCTCCCTCCATGTGGGGTTTTATTCTCTGGGAAGCTCACTGAGCTTGTTCACATGGCAGAAGCCTTCCGGTAGGGCAGGAATGGGAAGTACCAGGTCTCTCAAGGCCTGTCCTTGGGACTCAGCAATGGCATGTTCATTCCGTTGGTCAAAGTGAAAGTCGATCAGTCATGTCCAACTCTTTGCAAGTCCATGGACTGTACAGTATACAGTAGCCAGAATACTGGAGTGGGTAGCCTTTCCCTTCTCCAGGAGATCTTCCCGACCCAGGAATTGAACTGGGCTCTCCTGCATTGCAGGTGGATTCTTTACCAACTGAGGTATGAGGGAAGCCCTCTGTTGGTCAAAACCAGCCCAGATTCAAGGGTGAGGAAAAAGACTCCACTCTTAATAGGAAGAGTTACAAAAAATCGTGTCCATTTTAATCTACACAGTCAACAAAAGCAGCTACAGGTTTGTGTATCATATTTTAGTTGTCACTGTTATTTCACAATGTTAAATTCATCAATAATTCAAGAATTTTAGTAGTTATTGGTTTCACCTCTAAATCTGATTAGTTAACACGCTGATAAGAAAGCACATGTATTATTATATTACCAATTTTTATACATCTTTTTAGTTCTACATATTTTATCTTGTACATTTAAAAACATATAAGAAGGGATGTGAAGGCTTTGCCAGGTTGTAAAGGGGCCCATGATACAGAAAGGGTTAAGAACACCTACATTAGATCACTTTCCTACAATTGTCACTATCAGCTTCTGTTAAACTTATTATGAATATTTTAATAGAGGAGTATTTTTGGCATAAAGGTATATTGTGATACCAGACTTACAAGGTCTTAGAAACAGTAAGAAGTAAGGCAGAATCAGGCCCGTTTCTGAGTCCAGAGGAAGTCAGCTGTCAGGAAGGCTGGAGCTCTCATATCACAGCCAGATGCTTTGCCTCTTTGGGGGTTTAACAAGACTGCTCTGGGGAAATGGAACCAGATACATCTCCCACTTAGCAGCCTTTCACCGAGTAAAGGCATTTTTTCAGCCACTTTCTCTACTCAGCCGTGAACCTGTATCTTCTGCTCGTGATGATGAAAGTAAATTCAAAACCTCAGTAAGACAGACTGATAGTCCCTGGAGAAAAAATAGAATCAAGGTACAGAAGCAATGCATGTAACTTTGATTAGAGAATTAAGACATAGGCAAAGTTTAAGAATATTTCATTGCCATTTAATCTTCCAGAATAATGATTCTGGAATAATGATTCCAGAATAATGATTAAGCTTGACCTAAATAAAGGAGCCAACTAAACGTAGCTGCCTGGAGAGAATACAGAAGATGAGTGGTTGTACATTTGCCAATAATAGACAAAATAATTGGAGATATCTCTAAAATTGTAGTATATCCAAGTTTCGTTTGTATGGTAAAACTATTAATAATCTGGGTAATAATAAACCTAGTTGAATGACATCATTTCCACATAAAGCATCATCTTGACAGGAAAACTAATCAACTCCCATTTTAGCTGATGGTGGTCTAGGATGGTCCAAATCCTACAAAATAGTATTTAAAGCTTCAAATAATGGGGCCATTTTTGTGACCAACAGCTTCAATCGCTGTTGCTAAAGACATCACCTGCCAAATTTGCATCTTTGCTTCTGTGGGCTGGGGTGGGAGGAGAAGGGAGGAGCCCAGACTGAGTTTCTGTGTGCCTTTCTTCCCAGTGCTGAGCCAGGCTGAGAGTTTGCAGAGGCAGTACAATGACACGCGCTCTCTCTTTCCTGTGGTCCTGGAGCAGCTGGACGACTATAACGCCAAGTTGTCAGACCTCCAGGAATCACTTGACCAGGCCCTTAACCATGTCAGGGATGCTGAAGACATGAACAGAGCCACAGCAGCCAGGCAGCGGGACCACGAGGTACAGTGGGCACTAAATGCAAATGCATTTGGGGCATATATTAACACAACATGAAGAGACAATTGGT
This sequence comes from Cervus canadensis, assembly GCF_019320065.1. Classification (NCBI taxonomy): domain Eukaryota; kingdom Metazoa; phylum Chordata; class Mammalia; order Artiodactyla; family Cervidae; genus Cervus; species Cervus canadensis. The sequence goes on along the minus strand of NC_057405.1, from coordinate 60,259,758 downwards.
AAACAGTTTTAAAAATACTGGTACATTTAAATCTTTGTTTTTAAAATTATCTGCACATTTTTTGCCACTGTCATTTGCTAATATAAGTGTGTACAACTAAAATCAAGTTGAAACTGTTGCAGTTGTTTAGCTTGTGTATTGACTAAGAATGCAGTTGTTCTTCGTGCTTCTGTCTGCCTGTGTTGGATGTATTTCTCTTGCAACTGAGCAAACAAGGCATGATCCTTGTGTATAATTTCTTTTATACCGAGAGTACTAAAAATCCCAAAGCAACCCAGAACCGTGTTTCCTATAAGGATATGTGTGATTTTGGAAGGGCCTGATTAGCAAATCTCATAGCCTGACTGGTCAGCAGCTGCAGAGATAGGGAGTCTAATTCAAGCTAAGGTCTTACAATTACAAAGAGGTGAAAAAATTTCCCAGGCTTGGCCAGAGCTTGCCAAAGAGGACACCTTACAGGGCCAGGATTTGTGCATGCCCACACCTCCAGATTTAGAACTGGTGGTGCTCACACTTCTACCCTGAGTGACACATGCACTCACACCATCGCTGTGAATGGTCATTTTCTGATAGGAAGACGTGTGCCTCTAAAAGCAGTGTCAGAAACAGGAAGCAGCTATGAGCAAATTCACTACTTCTGTTATGTTATCAGCAAACCCAACTTAAATTAGGTTCTCCATCCTGATTTTCAGTCATTGCTACCTTTCAGTAAGTTGTCATCAAATTTCCTAAATAAAAGTGAATTATACTTATTAACGCCATTTTGCACCATTGGAGCAATCTCTTAGCCAATATTTTTTAGAATAATAATGGTCAGGGTAGCATTTTTGTTTAAAAACAGAAACATGATTATCTGGCACAACAAAATTATGAGTGTAACACAAAATAAATTCTTTAAGCAGAATTTAAGAAAGTTATTGGGACTCATCCTTATCCTTGAATTTTTCCCACCCTCACATCTCGTCAGCCACAGGATCTGGCCCATTTTACCTTTGGAATATTTTTAACTATCTTCCTCCTTTTCTGTTCCTCTACTACTTCTTCAGTGTGGGCCTTTGTTATTTCTCAACTAAAATAGCCTCCTCCACTCCCCTCCATTCTTGTGTCTGTATTGTGATCATCTGCTCATAGATGTCTCCCCCACTCACCATAAGTGTTTTAGTATCACATTTCACTGTAAGAACTACAGTATGGCTTAAAAAAAAAAAAAAAAACCAAAATTTCAATCCTTATACAAAACCAAAAATAACCACAAAGTTTAATCATTTTGATGTGTGCAAATAATAGCCACACAACTAGTGATTACATTATTTATTTTGTCTTCCTACTCCCAATGTGAAAGGATAACAGAATAATAAAAATTTTTATCAGATGAATATGAGATTCTGTCTATTTAGAGTCTCTGATCAACCAAAGTTCCACCTTCCCAAGACTTTCTCTGTCTCTTTTTTTTAGGTATGAAGAGACTTTTGTTTTATTTTGTGCATATGTGAAGTGGATACTGAAGCATGCTGAAAAATGCTAATTATGTCATTTTTCACTAATTATTAGTTTCTAAATTTTCTTCTGTTCAAATTGTCCATCTCTCTGTGAGAATATCTTTGTTTCAAAGCTAATTTTATTCATTTCTGTCTAATTCTATATTTGGCACGTGACAGAAACCCTTTAACTTGAAGCATATTGTTTCCAACTACTACCGATGAACTTATCAGGCAGTGCTGTTTGCACACGGTTTTGAAGCTTGGTTGTTACTTCAGGGTGTTAGCTGTGTTCCCATAAGGCAGCTCAGATAGACGAGCTTCCAGAAGGGGTCGTATCTCAGATTCTGTAACGGAAAAACTGCTCTGAGAGATCTACGTAATACCAGTCTTTTTCACCCTTCTTCCTTACGTACTTTAAAATATTGCTTTTGTGCAGAGCTGTATAACTACCTGTCCTTGTGAAGACAAGAACGGTTAACCCCAGATAGTCATATTGTATTAAAGTTGATGGATTTTGAAGGGAAATTGATTTTGTTTTAAAGTTCATACTTTAAGAGGATGTTCAAATGAGATGTTCTTCTGTCGCTAGACCTATGTCTTCCCCTGTAGCAAGGTATGTGGAGAAAATGGGTTTCATTCTTCTTTTCCACTAAATTAGAAAAGAGTCCAGGGAGTGAGACAGGACGTTAAGATGAACTTTAAAAGTTTTAAAATATGTCATTCAAGTGTAGGCTTTTGTAAAGATTTCTGTGATACCGTAACATAACAAAAATTTCAATTCCAATTTAAATTACCATTTCTTAAGTAACTTCAGCTCATTTTTTACTCAGATTAAAAAGTGAGGCTTTTACTTTTTCCCCTCCTAAAGTTTCATTCTGTGTTCCTTTCCATCTCGGAAGTGCCACAATGTTTCTTCAGAATCACAACTTCCCTGACTGTGAAACTCCAGAGTGACAAGTATAAATGAAAGTGTTCATCAGAAAATATATCCACACTTGGAACAACCCAATGAAAAAATGGAAATTTCTCCAAAGAAGAAATACAAAAGGCCAAGAGGCACATGAAAAAGATACTCAAAACCACTAATTATTAGAGAAATGCAAATAAAAACTGCCATGAGCTATCAGTTTACACTGGTCAGAATGGCCATTATTAAAAAGTTTACAGATAACAAATGCTGGAGAGGGTGTGGAGAAAAGGGAACCCTCCCCCAGTGTTGGTGGAAATATAAACTAGTGCAGCCACTATGGAAAGCAGTATGAAGATGCCTTAAAAATTAGCGGTAGAACTACCATATGACTCAGCAATCCCACTCCTTGGCATATATCTGGAGAAAATCACAATTCAAAAAGATTCATGCACCCCAATATTCATAGCAACACTATTCACAATAGTGAAAACATGGAAAAAATCTAAATGTCCATTGCCAGATGAATGGATAAAGAAGATGTGGTATATACATACAGTGGCATAGTGTGTATGTGTGCTCAGTAGTATCTGACTCTTTGCGACACCATGGACTATAGCCTACCAGGCTCCTCTATCCATGGAATTTTCCAAGCAAAATTACTGGAGTGGGTTGCTGTTTCTTTCTGCAATGGAATACTACTCAGCCATAAAAAAGAACCAAATAATGCCATTTGCAGCAACATGGATGCAACTAGAGATTATCTTACCAAGTGAAGTAAGTCAGAAAAGAAAGACAACTACCATATGTTATCACTTATGTGTGGAATCTAAATATGGCACAAATGAACCTATCTCCAAAACAGAAACAGACTTGTAGACAGGGAAGCAGACTTCTGGTTGCCAAGGAGGGATGTGGCAAGGGAGAGGAATGAACTGGGAGTTTGGGGTTGGTAGATACAGACTATTATGTTTAGAGTGGATAGACAACAAGTTCTAACGTATAGCACAGGGAACTATATTCAATATCCTGTGATAAAACATAATGGAAAAAGAATATAAAAAAGCAATATATATATATATAACTGAGTCTCTTTGCCGTACAGAAGAGGGAGCACAGCATTGTAGATCAACTATACTTCAATTTAAAAATTTTTGAGGGAAAAAAAGGAAGAAAGAGCTCCCCTGGTAGCTCAGTGGTAAAGAATCTGCCATGCAAGAGACATGGGTTCTATCCCTGGTCCGGGAAGATCCCACATGCTGCAGAGCAGCTAAGCCTGTGTGCTACAACTACTGAGCCTGTGCTCTAGAGCCCAAGAGCTGCAACTACTGAGCCCATGTGCCACAACTACTGAAGCCTGTGCACTCCACAAGAGAAGACCCCTCAATAAGAAGCCGGTGCACCACACCTAGAGAGTTGACCCCACTTGCTGCAACTAGAGAAAAGCCCATGTGGCAACGAAGACCCAGCACAGCCAAAAATAAATAAATAAAAATTTTTAATTTTTTTTTTCAAAGAAGGACAAAATATATCCACACTTGGGCAATTTACCTCTTCAAAACACCTGAGCATCTAACATAAAAAGTAGGAAGAGGCGAGATCGGAATTTTATGCTTTGATATTAGGGTCACTTTAAATTTCTGAAAGGACTTTAAGATTCTTTTGTATATACTTTATTCCTGTCCAGATGCGCTATTTGTGCCTGGCCCAAAGTTAGCACATGATAAATGCTTTCTGGAATTAGGTCACTTTTCAGTGACTGCAAATATGGAGCCTGTGTTCAGTCCCATAGCCTTGGCCCCACTTCACATTTATGGAGAAAGAAGCAGGGGCCCGCTTTGGAGTGTCAGTTCTCTTTGATGTGGTGGCACTGTAAGTAATAATCATAACTAAGTTCTTTGAAGCTCCTGAGGAGCTTTTTCCATTTTATAAATGAGAAAGCTGAGCCTGGGCTGGGTGGAATTCCCCAGCATGGCACAGCAATTCAGTGGTGGGTCTGAGATAGGATCTGTCTGAGTGCAGTGACAGCAGGCTGACAGCACTCTCCCTAATGCCTTCCTTATCTAAAGTGACCTTCTCTTTCTCTCTCCCTTGCTTTTCCTCCTGCAGAAACAGCATGAGAGAGTAAGGGAACAGACGGAAGGGGTGAACGCGTCTCTGAGGACGTCTTCCGACTCACTGATGATGCCACGGCTGACCCTTTCAGAACTTGATAGCATAATAAAGGTAAGGACACATGTGACTTGTTCAGGTTAGTATTCATAATAGGTTAGAACATTAGCTCAGTGTCACAGAGGAGTAATCGACTCCATTCTATCAAGTTAAGTGGCATTGTTAAACTAAGATCAGGTGACTGCATTTTTCAGTTTCTCTCATTGTTCAGTTGCCACTAGCCACATATGGCTACTTAAATTTTAAATTACTTAAAACGAAATAAAATTTAGGACTTCCCTGGTGGTCCAGTGATTAAGAATCCACCTGCTAATGCAGAGGACAGAGGTTCAATCCCTAATCTGGGAAGATTCCACGTGCCGCAGAGCAGCTTAGCCCAAGCGCCACAGTTGCTCTGAGCCTTCATGCTGCAGCTACTGCTGCAAGCCTGCTCACCCTAGAGCCTGTGCCCTCAACTGAAGAAGCCACCACATGAGAGGTGCTCGCCTTGCAACTGGAGATTTACTCCCTCTTGTAGGGGAAGCCAAAAGTAAAAAAAACTTCCTCAGTCAGTTAGCCATATATCACATGCTCAGTCGCACTACATGTGGTTGGTGGCTGCCATTTTGGGCAGCACAGCCAGTCAGAAAGTTCTGTTGAAAGTGCAAATGTAGATGCATCCTACTCACTCTTTACACATAAGTTGTATGTTCAATAAAGCTGGGATTCAAAATCAATGAAAGTCACATTTTTTAAAGTAGAAATTTTCCGATAAATGCAGTGAACCAAACTATCACTGAAGTACTCTTGGCTCATTTTTATTACCTTTAAAAGGATATTATCTTAAAGTCATCTCATCACCATCCTATTCTTTGACAGTTTTAGCTTCCTTTCTATCCCTACTCCCATCTGGTTCCTCAGTGACATCAAAACCCAGATGAATGAGTCTACCAGCTCTCAGACCTCCAGTTCCTTCAACTTCTCCTGTCCAACAGGCTTTTCCTCCCCATCCACCTCTGTAATCCCTCGTATGACCAGACCCAGATCTTGTCATCAATAAGAGTGCCTCTCCCAAATCCCAGTATCAAGCACCTCCCTCCCTAAGCTTGGAGAAGGAAATGGCAGCGCATTCTACTATTCTTGCCTGGAAAATTCCACGGACAGGGGAGTCTGGCAGGCTGCAGTTCATGGGGTTGCAAAGAGTCGGATGCAACTGAGCACCCTAAGCACCATCTCTTATTGCCCTTACTGTAGAGTGTGCACTCCAGAAACTCTCTAGCCACTCCAAAACCTCCTCCATCTCATTCGCCCTACTCCTTTCATAGTCTTCCTTCCTTCAGTTCAGACGCTCAACTGTGTCCGATTCTTTGTGACCCTGTGGACTGCAGCACGAGGAGTTAAAATTATCAGTATAATCATTCTTTGCAAACACCCTTTACTTCCATACGTACTTCTTTCTCTATTATACTTACCTGAGAATTCTAATCCCATAACCCAGTAAAACCAAGTACCCTCAGCATCGTGGCCACACCAGAGAAGCCAGTATGACTGGTGGGAAACCCACCTCCTGTCTGTCAGTCTGGCTGGTGAACTTGCTTCATGCTTCACTGAAAATTGGGAACAATGAGAAGATAACTCCCTTCATTTTCACTCCCCAAATCTACCAGTCTGCTTGCCTGTATGTCTTGCTTCTCCCTTCCTTTCTGTTCTAATTAGTGAAATGTCCCTTCCCCTGTCAGAGTTCAGGCCCCCCACCTGTGTTCTGAATCCCACACTTCCTCTGCTCAACAGTAGGGTTGCTGGGTTTCAGTCCATCAACTTGTGCCCTCTCTCTTCTGTTTGGCCCAGTTCTTACTCTACTGAATCATTCCTGCCAATATAGAAACATACTCTAGTATCTGATATCTTTAAAAAAAATTAAAAAACTCTCACATCCCCTCTGATCTCTGCGCCATTACTCTGCTTCACAACAAAACATCTCAAGAGTTATATATAGTTGCCATTTCCACCTTCCAGCCCCCCACTGTCTACTGTACTCAACCCATTTGGAGAAATTACTGGTTGTCAGTGTTGGAATCTCTGAGGAGAGCTATCAGTAAATGCTACCTACCTTCAGGACCTAAGTTCTTAAAAAGTTGAAAAATAGTAAATATGAAAATCAAGAATATCACCTTTATTTCAGCTAAATTGAGGTGTGGCTTTTTAAAAGATCTTTTAGCCAAATGGGATGGCTGATACTCAGTTCCAGAATTAGCAGGTCTGCCCACTGAAACTGCCAACACTGCAGGGTTTATGGGGATGCCCAGGGCAGCTTGCACTGTATGGAGGAGCACAGAAGAACTCAGCTTTCTGCTGGCAGCTTGCTCCCCAGAGGCAGCTGTCTGGAGTTGAGCAGAGTCTATATAGTTATACCCCTAAATTTACCAGTTAAATAAACCACTTCTCCTCTCAGAGCAGAGTAAGGAAAAGGTGCAAAGGTCACTAACTGAGCTCCCTTCATAGAGATGGAACATCATGTCATGAGCTCGAAAAAAGTGCTCCCCACTAACAGTTGGCTTATGTCTTCTAGATAAAAAGAAAAGTGACCTGCTGAGAATCAGGTAGAGGTGAGGGGAGGAATTCGTATTGGCTTTGGAACAGTGACAGTGTTTAGAATCACTGTGTTGAATGACCAGGAGAGCAAATTTCTTTTCAGTGTTGAGGGCCCAGCCAATCCTGGAAGTAATAGGTTTGTAGCAGCATCCTATGTGTGACCTTTAGCCAAGATCATAGGTCCGCAGTTGAACTGAAAATTAAGAGAGGTCACATCGCAAGGTGAGTGTCAGTGAGAGTAGTCAGCACAGGAAATGCAGGTGAGAGGTCAAATAAGATGAGAACTGAGTGAGAACCATGAGACTTACTAGCTCAGAAATTATTAAGTAAATTTTTGTGTTGGTGGAACAGTGAGGTAAAAACCAGACTGGAATAAGTCAAGTGTTAATTTTAAAATGATGAAATAGAGATAGCATGTATAGACACTTTATTTGCAGAGGGATTCTATTTTGCTATGAAAGGATTAAAATTAGGAAGAAGTGAGAACAGTGGAGCGTTTCTATTTAGTTTTCTTTTTAGACGAGAGATGGCAGAGCATGTCTGAATCAGTAGAGGAGTTGAAGATGCAAATAGGTAAATATCTGTGTATATAGTCTTTTAGACTTCCCTGGTGGCTCAGCCATAAAGAATCCACCTGCAGTGCAGGCAGTGCAGGTTTGATCCTTGGGTTGGGAAGATCCCCTGGAGGAGGGCATGGCAACCCACTCCAGTATTCTTGCCTGGAGAATCCCATGGACAGAGGAGCCCTGTGGACTACAGTCCATAGGATCACAAAGAGTTGGACACAATTAAATCGACTAAACACGCATGCATAGCCTTTTAGACTCTTCTGGATCTGGCCTGAAGCTTACTGAACTTCACAGTAAGGAAGAATAGAGATTATCTTTGGTGCTCCCTACAAAAATATTTTAAGTCCCTCTAAATTCAATTTTTCTCAATATTTTCTTTAGAATGCATCAGGGATTTATGCCGAAATAGATGGAGCCAAAAACGAGCTTCAAAGAAAACTATCCAACCTGAGCAACCTCAGTCATGATTTAGTTCAGGAAGCTGTTGACCATGCACGGAACCTTCAGCAAGAGGCTGATGAGTTGAGCAGGTAATACCTTGGTTTAAGAATGCAGACATCTCCAGGCTGAGTAACTTATTTTTGTTCACTTTCACATGACAGGGTTGCTGGGATACAGTGTTAGTAGTTTGTTTTTAGGGTTGGGTTTGCATGTTTGCTTGTTTGTTGGTTGGCCCGTTTGAGAACCAGTTGTTTACTGAAATTGTAGGTGGGGTAGCTCTGTTCCACAATTAATAGGATAACCTAACACATTTTATTTAGGGCTATAACTGCTGCACAAAATTTTATCAGGTAATCAGATCCTTCTGCAAGGTCTAATTCTGCCGTCATTTCAGAGACAGCATGAGCTTTTCACATCCAGGTGTCTTAAGTAAAGCTGGTAGGAAGTCGACAATATAAGGGACTTGTGTCAAATCCTCTAGCTGCTCCACAGTGCCCAGCAGGAACTATTTTATTTCAACACCTGTTAAGAGAACATTGGTTGATGGTTTTCCTCACAGTACCTAGAAAAGAGTCATAAGCACTCATTTAACGTTAATTGAAATGTACTAAAAGATTGGACTTTTAACTCATGATCCTAAAAAAAAAAAGGTAAATAACGAGATCATTGAATAGAAAGATTGCAAATCTGCAATTAGAAACAAGAATTGGTAAAGGTCATGAATTAAATAAGAACCAATATTCACTTCTGTTCAAAACTAAATCACCTTTTTTTTCTGATTGCCAAAATTTTCAAATATCCTTCCAAGTCTCCCAAGAAGAGAGGGCAGGGTTGGAGTGGGGATGGATAGATCATGGGTAAAATCTTGGTGTGTGAGATGGTGTTGTATACAGCTGAGTGTCATGTTCCCAGGAAATGGGCTTTTTATCAAGCCAGTCAAATGGAATTTGGAGAAAATGCTAGCTTTGGTAATAACTGTATTATTAGGTTATTGTTTTTGAGATTAATTTTATGGCTGTCTTCATCGTTCTTTTGTCATTTAGTAACTACAGCTGTCTGGGAGTTCCCTGGTGCCTCAAATGGTAAAGAATCTGCCAGCAATGCAGGAGACCTGGATTCCATCCCTGGGTTGGGAAGAACCCCTGAAGAATGGACTGGCAACCCAGTCCAGTATTCTTGCCTGGGAAATCCCATGGACAGAGAAGCCTGGCAGGCTACAGTTCATGGGGTTACAAAGAGTCAGACACCACTGAGCAACTAACAGCTCATTGAATGGGATACCAACACAAACCTTCTCTGAATGTCACCCTGCAGCAAACTAGAGTTCTAGCTAGAACTTCTAAGGAAGTAACCCCAAGCTGTACATGAAACATAATCAGAAATATCAATCACCTTAACTCTCCTTTTTATGTTTAGCATATTTCTACATATATTCAGGAAAACATCCAAATTTATAGATGTCTTATCTTCAAAATGTGAATAGTCTTTGACATCTATCTGGTATACCCAGTAGGTTTGCATATTGTCTCAAATAGAAATACATATAATTCATCAAGAAGCTTCCATTTCAAAAGCACATTTTTATTTTGTATATCGATTTAGTACCCGTTTTGTGCCTAATAATGAAAACAAAGAAATAAAGGCTTTTTGTTTCAAGTTCTTAGGTATATCTGCTCACCAACTCTAGCCAGCAGAATTTTTATGGGTTTAAATTATTGGTAACATTTTATACCTTTTATCCATTTCTTTTAAAACCTTCTCAGATTTTACTCTTTTCCATTTCTGAACAGGGAGTTATAGGGAGATATAAGTAGCAAGCGTTTGGATCAGAATTACCTCTGCAGAGCAGGGCTGCATTATAATTTTCATGGGCTGTAAAAAAAAATTAATTATATGTCATAACTACCTTGATATAAAGGCTAATGTAAGAATTACTGTTATCCTCATTTTTCTTCTGATTTAAAAAAAAAAAATTTAACATGAAAGCATCTTTGTGGTCCCTTAGTGTGCCTAATAGATATCAGCCCTATTGTAGAGGAGCCAGAATGATGGTGAACTTGGACAAAAGAGAAGGGAGTTGCCAAGGAAATACAGAGGAAGTCTCTCTGAGCCTAAGCCGATGCGCAGAGACTGAAACTGGATGAAGGAGGCTGAGAAACGATTAGCTGAGTTCAGTAGGTCCAGGTGGTATGAAGAGAGGAGCCAGGTAGGATCTGTAGTGACATCACAGTGACTCTTGTGAGAAGTTACTGATGAATAAAGTGACACTAATCATCAGTATCCGGAGTTGGGGGGTAAAGGGTGGAACTGGTGGGTTTAAGACTGAATAAAATTAAGACAGAGGGTTTAGGATGGGCTGCAGAAGTGAGGGTGGAGTTCTTAGTATAGAGGAAGAAGAAGAGTTTGTCAGTAACATGAATTACTATGTGGATACCCATACAGCTTGAAATTTTCATTTAGGAAATATTTTAAGTGTAATAATAAGCCCTGAAATTTGCTAGATGACAGACATGGTACCAAGCACTAAACATGTTTTATCCCTGTTGGACCTCACTTCAATCCTTTGAGGCACATATTGTTATCAACCTCTGCATGGGGGTGTCTAGAGCATGATGTGCTGTGCTGTGCCTAGTCGCTCCGTCCTGTCTGACTCTTTGTGACCCCATGGACTGTAGCCCTCCAGGCTCCTCTGCCCATGAGGATTCTCCAGGCAAGAATTCTGCAGTGGGTTGCCGTGTCCTCCTCCAGGAGATCTTCCCAACCCAGGAATCGAGCCCAGGTCTCCCTCTTTGCAGGTAGATTCTTTACCATCTGAGTCACCAGGGAAGCCCAGGAATACTGGGGTGGGTAGCCTATCCCTTCTGCAAGGGAACTTCCTGACCCAGGAATTGAACCAGGGTCTCCTGCATTGTAGGCAGATTGTTTACCAGCTGAGCTACCAGGGAATCCCCCCAGTGCATGATGGGTATCAGTAAATATTAGAGGAACCTTACAGGAGTCAGAGGAGACAAAGGCAGAGAAAGTGGTGTAAGGATCAGGCTGATTGTGAGGTAGGGCTGTGCACTTAAGGGGAGCAACTAGGCCTCAGGAATGAGACAGACGTTAACCATGTTTGCCCTGGGCAAGTTGTGCACCTTTCCTCAGAGCCTCAGCAACTTTTATGGGAAAGGAATAACAATGTCAACTTCACAGGTGTGGTAAGATGTAGTGATATAGTATATGGAATGGGGCTGACCCAGTATCTGCATGGGATGCTCAATATATATTATAACCCTTCTTCAAGAAATATGTGATCTGTTATATAAAAGAAAGAAATAAGATTGAATAAATAGAGTAAAACCAGCTAATATTTATTAATAACACCATGCTGAGGTTATGCACCCTCTCTGAGAGCCTTACTTTCTTTGACAGGAAGGGAATAACAGTGCTGATTCGGGTAAGCAATAGGTGGGATGAATGTGGGTTCATTCTTCTGCCTGACGCCACCACATAAACAAGCTCTTGCTTGAAGAGGTGCAGATGCTGTTTTAAAATCAGCATTTCCTTTTCTTGAGGCTGCTGCCAGGCAGGCAATTGCCGAGAAGCCAAAACAAGGTGAAGTCTTGAAAGAACTAAAAGCAGAGGAATGGGAAGACCATGCGCCCCTAGAAAAGGCCACGCGGTGGGAGGGGGGCAGTGGAGGGGTGAGGAGGCGGCGCATGTGTGAACACTGCCCAGCCAGGTAACTTTAAAAAAACAAAAAGGAAGTGCCTATAGTCCTGGAAGTATTCTAATCAGACTCTAAAAGTGGCCCTATTTCCCAAGGAGGTGAAAAGGGGCAATAATGCCAGGTTTGTTCATTAACAGGAATTTGCACAGTTCAGATATGAATGGATTGGTACAGAAGGCTTTGGATGCTTCAAATGTCTATGAAAATATTGCCAATTATGTTAGTGAAGCCAATGAAACAGCAGAACAGGCTTTGAACATCACTGATCGAATTTATGATGTGAGTATTCCCTTATTTTAACATTCATTTTTATATCAATATGTTGCCTTTTCCTGGCTTATGACTTTGTTTCCTAATGTCATCTCTTGAGCTTCCAATGTAATACAAATGGCAGAAAGAGCAGCAGAAAGACCATTTTATTTATGTTATGAATGCTTCAGTAGTACAGGTTCTTCAAGTGTGTCATATTCCAGTCAGTGAATGCCTATTCCTTTAACATAAGCTTTTTTTAAACCAAAGTCCCTGAATAAAAAATACTGAAGACTAGTTCCTGCTGATATAGAAGATTGTTGTTCAGTTACTCAGTCGTGTCCGACTCTTTGTGACGCCACGGACTGCAGCACGCCACTAGAGAAGATACTTTATGCATATATTCAGATTTCCTCAACTCAAAAACATTGTTTATTCAACAGCTTCTTCGTGACAAGCACTTTGGTGGGGCCTTGGCCAGGCACTGTTCTGAGTTCACTGAATTTTCTTCAAAAACCATTTATCTTGTAAATATCAAGTATATTATTTTCTCAGTTTACATTTGACCTTAATTTCGAACTATGAAAATGAAGCCGTATGAATTTTGTTTGGTGTTTAGCAGATAAAGTGTAAAGCATTTAAATCCTAGAATGATGAAAATTTGATTTATTTTGCTGTCATTCTTACTTTCTCTCTCCGATTCCTTTGTAGGCTGTGAGTGGGATTGATACGCAGATCATTTACCATAAAGATGAGAGCGAGAACCTCCTCAATCAAGCCAGAGAGCTGCAAGCAAGGGCAGATTCTAGTAAATATCTTCATTTTCCTGTCTGCCTTCTGATTTGTAGCTGCTTCCCTCCTTTCACATGGTGTTTCTGCATGTAAACAGAGGTTTCAAAATTCTAGAAACAAAAGAAGAAATTCTGTTTCATTTGAATATTGCCTTGATAGTTCCTGCTCATAGTCAAGGTATAAAAAAGGCAGCTACTAGATATTTTAAAATGTGGTTTTAAAAAATTTCCATGTAGTAAAATTACATGGAAACATATAGCTATCCAACATATAGTGGATATTCTTGCTAATCAAAAAGGCTAATTAGTAGAAATTTGCTATAAATACCAAGTTTCAGGGAGTTATTACCATAAAATACACTTCACCCTAAAATTATATCATATACATAATGTAACCTTTCTTGAAGAATTCAGAGGCCCTTTAAAACTTTACCATGAAGGGTGTCCTCTCTGTTGGTCTAGTGGCTAAGACTATGCCCCCAGCGCTGGGGGAAGGGAGGCGGGTTTGATCCTTGGTCTGGGAACTAGATCCCACACGCCACAACTAAAAGATCCTGAATGCTGCAACAAAGACCTGGTGCTGCCAAATAAAGAAATAAAAATAAATATTCAGATCTTACCGTGAAGAGATGGGTCCGCGCTGTCAGGAGGACAGGGTGCCGCAGAGCCCTCTGGTATTTTGCACTTTTTTGTAGTTTGTATTCTACCCAGTTGCTGCATTTAGGACAACCCTAATGACCACATGGAAAGAAGCACTTCCAAAGGCTGAGGCCTGCAGCTGCTAAATCAAGCACGTCTAAGATTGGGAGAGGGAAGAAAAAACAAAAGTGAAATGATTTTAGTTAGCTTTGAATCTTGTAGTTACTATTAAAAACAATCAAACTGAAAATTTTTACGAAAACTTACTCATCTCTGGGGTAATGAGCTCATTCCTAAGGATATTCAAGCCTTGACTAATGAGGAAATCCATTATCCAGCTAACCTGTGCCACCTAAAAACAAAGACCAAGTTTGAAACTGAAGATTTCATGTGATTTTATCAGAGTAATTAATCCCAAGTCTAAATGTTCATTTTCTCTTTTTTTTCCAGAGAAAATAAATGCATCTGTTTTTATATGCAGACTGTTTAACTGTTTAATTACATAAAAGAACTATTATCTTTTCTGGGTAAACAAAGGCATTAAAAATTCTGTTTCTTCATTCTAATTAATTTACTATACAAGTCTAGTCTTACACATGCTCTTTAGAAAAGAATTAGAATATTAGCAGTTATTAGAATTAGAATATCAATAGTAAAATATTTTTGGGTAAATGTTGTCATATCTGTGTATTGCTTTTGTTTGTGAAGACCAGAATATGTGGGTCTTTGTGATGCAGTGACAAAGTATTTCATTCTTCTTGATAATTTGCAACGTATTTTCTCAGTCTTGTCATTATTGAGTTGTTGAACCTCGTGAAAGCAGTTTTTCTAATAATGCTGTCTCTTCAAAGTTACATATTTTATGTGCAGATTAGTCTCTCTGGTTTGGTCTCTGAATATTTTGCAGATCTGGTCACCTATTTCATGATCTTGTTTGGTTAAATCCCTTCATATGTTTATTTGCAAAAGAGACACCTATGGGGACTTAGGACTGTGTGGCTCAGAACTTGCTTCCCTTTAGAAAATATGAGTGTTTGTAATATAGATTCACATTTTCAAATAGAATCATATTCATCTCTTGAGTTATATTGTAATTTCAGATTACTGTTAATTCATTTCCAAATGAGTTTCAATGATCAATAATCTTTATTTACCAGGTTTCCTTTTCTTCATTATCTATGTCAAATAGTTAGCAATCTGTAATAAACTCAGGAAGCTACTATTTTTTAAAATCTTCTACTGAATTCATTTGTAAAGTGGAAAATGTTTATGTAAGACAGTAAGTTCCAAATAGGACAGACTTTCTATGAAGCATTTCTTCTTTTAAACATCCAGCCCCAAATAGATTTTTTCTTCTATTTTTATCAGACTCCAAATATACTTAAATATATTCAGCCTCAGTATATCAGCCAGTGTTTTTTGCAGTAAGAAGACCCAAAAGAAAGAGTGAATAGACTGCTTGTATCACAGTACTAAAAAGTTGAAACTAAAAGGAGAAAATGTGCAAAACAACTGCAAAAGATGTTTAAGACCCTCCTTGAATTCTGGGGAATTATTGACACTAACCAGAGGAAACGAGAAAGAAGCGCTTGTACTTTAGTTATGTTGTACTTGGTACAAGTACATTGACAGAATCAACTAAGCATCACCTATGTATACCCGTTGTACACATGTATGGGAAAAAAGATAACTGTACAATAAAACCCAGCACATCAGTACTGTATAATTCAAAAGAGACAATATACCGTGGGAGAGTATTTATCTGTAAGCCCATTAGAGAGAAGGAAAAGAAGAATGGGAAGTGAAGAAATTACTTATCTGTCAAGAAACATACATTTCTTGATGCTTTGGAAGTAAACAATGCACAAAACAATTCTTGGGAAGTTGATCCTTCGGTTTAGGTGACGCGATTTTACATCGTGACTTGTTTCGATTTGTGCCAAAATAGCTGCAATTAGGGTCTATGCTACAAGCACATTTTCAAGAATAATTTTTTAAGGAAAAGACTTATAATCAAAACAGGTACTAGAATGAATGGAAAATCTGATGTATGTAATCTGGAGAACTGTATGTATGTGCATATGTATAATAAATCTAATCAGTAATTAAGCCCTCCCATAAGAAAATCTCAAGGCTCAGATAGCTCCACTAGTGAATTCTCCAAAACACTTGAAAAAATAACTGTTAGTATATAAATTCTTCCAGAAAATAGAAAAATTGGAAATACTCTGTTTTTCCATGAAGTCAACAAAACTTAGACATCAAATCCTAAGGACATTATAAACAAGGAAAAATATAAGACAAATTCTCTCAGGAACAAAGATGTGAAAATCCTATAATAAAATTAGCCAATCAAATCTAGCCTACATAAAATTGGTAATAAATGATCAAGTTAGATTTATTCCAGAATTTCAATATTTTAACACTTAAAACATAAGTAGCAAGCAATTCACCACATTTACCGAACATGGGAGAACACTCATATGCTTATCTCACTACGTGCAGGAAGATCATTTAACAAAATTCAGTATCCACTCATGTTTTAAAAAGAACTCATAGCAAACTAGGAATAGAAGGAAACCTCCATAATCTAACAAAGAATAATAAAATAATATTCAGCAAACATATATTCATACTGAAATATTGAAAGCTTCCCCATTAGGATTAGAAATAAGACAAGGATGCCCCACATTATCAATTCATTGTGTAAGTACCTAGGTTAATTCTGTGTAAAACAATTATAAATTAACTTTGAAAATAACACTGTTTGCTGTAACATAAAATACCTAGGAATAAATCTGATGAAAGATGCTAAGATCTTTACACATCAAACTATAGTACACTACTGAAGAAATTAAAAGATGATATAAATAGAGATCAAAATGAGAATTTAGATCTAAGGAAGAATACATAAAAACTGCATTATATTTATATATATATTTTTATATTTATATAAATTTTATAAATTTATAAATATAAATTATATATATAAATATATATTTATATATGTAAATTATATTTGTAAATTTATAAATATATAAATTTTATATATTTATATACATTTAATATATATAAATACATATACATTATATATACATACATATACATAAATATATATTTAATATATATAAATACATATACATTTTTATATAATAAAAACCTCCATTAAGTGAAAGTTTTTATTATATTAAAAACTCTATAAGCTGCATTATTTATTTATGCTTTTGTTCAGTTACTCAGTCATGTCTGACTCTTTGCAGCCCCATGGACTGCAGCAGGCCATGTTTCCCTGTCGTTCATCATCTTCCAAAGTTTGCTCAAACTCATGTCCATTGAGTCCATAAGGCCATACAACCATTTCATCCTCTGTCATCGCCTTCTCCTGCCTTCAACCTTTCCCAGCATCAGGGTCTTTTCCAATGAGTTGGCTCGTCGAAACAGGTAGCCAGAGTATTGGCGCTTCAGCTTCAGCATCTGTCCTTCTGTTGAATATTCAGGGTTGATTTCCTTTAGCATTTACTGGTTTGAGCTCCTTACAATCCAAGGGACTCTCAAGAGTCTTCTCCAATATCACAGTTTGAAAGCATCAATTCTTCAGTACTCAGCCTTCTTTATGGTCCAACTCTCACATCCATAATGACTACTGGAACAATCATAGCAAAGTAATGTCTTTCTTTTTTAATATGCTGTCTAGGTTTGTCATAGCTTTTCTTCCAAGGAGCAAACATCTTTTAATTTCATGGCTGCAGTCACCATCCACAGTGATTTTGAAGCCCAAGAAAACAGTCTGTCACTGTTTCCATTGTTTCCCCATCTATTTGCCATGAAGCGATGGGACCAGATGCCATGATCTTAGTTTTCTGAATGTTGAGTTTTAAGCCAGCTTTTTCACTCTCCTCTTTTGCCTTCATCAAGTGGCTCTCTAGTTCTTCTTCACTTTCTGCCATAAGGGTGGTGTCATCTGCATATCTGAGGTTACTGATATTTCTCCTGGCAATCTTGATTCCAGCTTGTGCTTCATCCAGTCCAACATTTCTCATGATGTACTCTGCATATAAGTTAAATAAGCAGGGTAACAATATACAGCCTTGACATACTCCTTTTCCAATTTTGAACCAGTCCATTGTTTCTTGTCTGGTTCTAACTTCTGCTTCTTGGCCTGCATACAAGTTAGGTGGCAGGTAAAGTGGTCTGGTATTCCCATCTTTTGAAGAATTTTCCACAGTTTGTTGTGATCCACACAGTCAAAGGCTTTAGCGTAGTCAATGAAGCAGAAGTAGATGTTTTTCTGAACTCTCTTGCTTTTTCTATGATCCAGTGGATGTTGGCAGTTTGATCTCTGGTTCTTCTGTCTTTTCTAAATCCGGCTTGTATGTCTAGAAGTTCTTGGTTCCCGTACTGTTGAAGCCTAGCTTGAAGGATTTTGAGCATTACCTTGCTAAAATATGAAAGGAGTGCAATTGTTTATTTATGAGTGTAATGTATTATTTATATATATATTAACATTGTATATATAAATATAGATTTTTATATAATAACTTACATTAAGTGGAAGATTTGAATTTGTAAAAATAAGAGTTCTGCCAGAATATATCTGTAGATTCAATATAATTGCAATTAAAGTACCAGGACTATATATACACATACGGGATGTTTCTAGAATTTCTCTGGAAATGGGCGTGAATAGGGTAGGCAAGAATAGCCAGCACAGTCTTATAGAATAAAAAAAAAAGTTGGAAGATTTAAACTACTCAAGACTTTTAACTGTACAGAAATTAAGACAGTGATACAAAAGATATAAAAATTATAATATTCTATCATTTCTTTTGAATAAACCTTAAAGATAGACACAGCTAAGGAACAGAGGTAGGACTACCTTCAGGTAAGCATGAAGGTCCCAGGAAGCCTTAAGGGGCTAATAATGCTCTTTTTGTTGCCCTGGGTACTGGTTATATTTGGCTTTCAGTTTGGGAAAATTCATCAAGCCATGCACTTGTAATTGTGTACCATTTTCTAGATGCGTGTTGTGTATCAATTAAAATTTTATTAAAACACATAGGAAAAAAAGAACTATTCTTATCTAACAAGTCCGCTCTTAATCAGTTGTGCTGCTAGGTGTTATTAGTCACAGCAGTACTATATTTTTCAATCAAAAAATTAGCCATTATCTCTGTACCCTTTATGAGTTACTTTATGACATCCTGTATCACTCCCAAGCAGTGTTACAGGTTTTCTGCAGTCCTTTACATCTTAACTGAAGTGCCACTTTCCAGAATTGGCATTCTATGTTTATATCATATTCAGGATATTGCAGATGACTGCATTGTACAAGGGGCTTCTCTGATAGCTCAGTCGATAAAGAATCCCCCTGCAATGCAGGAGACCCAAGTTTGATTCCTGGGCCAGGAAGATCCGCTGGAGAAGGGATAGGCAACCCACTCCAGTACCCTAGCCTGGAGAATTCTATGGACTGTCTAGTGCATGGAGTCGCAAAGAGTCGGACATGACTGAACAACTTCCACTTCACTTCATTTCCATGGTACAAACCAGAATTTTTTTCTCGTTGAAACAGAGATTTGACCACACACACACACACCCCGCCCCGCCCCTCGGCTTCTTTGCCCTACTTGTACTTCTTTTGGTTTCTTCTCCACAGGCAGTGATGAGGCAGTGGTGGACACCAGCAGGCGCGTGGGTGGAGCCCTAGCAAGGAAGAGTGCTCTCAAAAACAGATTAAATGATGCCATTAAAAGACTACAAGCCGCAGAGAGAGGTGAGGATCTCAAACAAAACTTACGTTCATCCATTTGTTCACTAATATTAAGGTAAACCTCTGAGGAAAGAGTGATTCCCTGCTTATTAATCTTTTTATAAATAATATTGCTTTCTGATGACAAAAGAAACTTCGTTTGTCTCACACACACACAAAGTCCTGGAAGATAATAAAAGCTGTAGCTACATCACCTAGGGATGACAATTAAATTTAAGAGCATTTTCCTCCAGTCGTGTGTGTGTGTGTGTGTGAATGAGATCAGGATGTTTATACTGCTGGGTAACCTACTTTCTTGTGAACATCCTTTTTCATTAACAAATAAGCCCTAATTTGGTTATTTGGTTTCTCTGGCCCCAGCAGTACAGCTGCTGTCTGTTACATGGCTTGTCTTTCTTATAGTGCAAGCAGAGAGACCACCTAGCCAGAGAGGGATACAAGAGCACTCATGTTGCCTAATCTGAAACTCCGGGGGTATCTCAGAAGGATGTGACGGGAAGCAGATGGGCCTTTCCCGGCATAGTGAAAGTTAGCGCATTACTGCTGGGTGTGGTGTTCCACTGCACGGAGCAGATCCAGCAGCAGTACCACAGGACACCGCAGCCCTGGCCAGATGGGTCTCCTCGGCAGCATCAGAGCTACTACATGCTAAGCGCTGGGCTGCATTTTACAAACATCATCTCATGTGGGAAAGCATTGCTTTTAGGCTGATGTGAACCCCGAGGCTTGTCAAGTTTGGGGAGCTTGCTCTGAAAGGTACAGCAACACAAAGAATGATGACCCAGGATTCAAAGCCACAACCATCAAGAGTTCAGAGCCTGAGAGGTTGAGTTAAATGTTTTCTCTGGTTAAAAAAAAAATGAAGCTAAACCTCACCTAAGAGATTTTTAATTGTTTTTATTGCGGAAGTAATGCATGCCCATTGTAGCAAAATTAGAAAATATAGATAACAAAAGAGAAAAAACAAGAGAAATCTGTTATAATCTCATTATCTAGGAAACAAACATTTTGTTGTAAACATTTTAAATATATGACTTAAAAATTGCACTGTAGATCTCTTTTGAAACTTACTTTTCTTATTCAAAAATACCTTTCCTTACCAGTTTATGTCTGTACTAGAGCATCATTTTTATGGCAGAAAGTGTCCTACAGAGATGAAAGTGATATTTACAGTGAATTTCAGGCAAACACTTTATGAGTTAGTATCTCATGCACATTTTGTATAGTTTTCTCACCAGGTCTCTAACCTGAAGTAATATTAAAAACTACCTCTAATTTGGAAATGTTTTAAATGAACTACATTATTTTATTGAGACTTTAGAGTCTTTCAGTCTCACTTGTCAATACTGTTTACAGTATTCTTATGCACCTAACTTACACCATGATTAACATATGTGTAAAGTTCTCAGTTTGACTGAAAAGCCTGAATTTGAGGTCTGTTTCATCCCAGTGATTAAATGAATATTCATGATCCCATCAAAGGCCCTACTTCTTTGCAAAATAAATGTTCTTGTGCTCTGTGTGAAGGTGATGCTCAGCAGCGCCTGGGTCAGTCCCAGCTGATCACCGCAGAAGCTAACAAGACCACAATGGAAGTCCAGGAGGCAACTGCCCCGATGGCTACCAATCTAACCAACTGGTCACAGAATCTTCAAAGTTTTGACTCTTCTGCTTACAACACTGCCGTGGACTCTGCCAGAGATGCAGGTATCACCTAGCAACTTCACAACTTGCATCCAGTTGAGGAACTGGTCATTAAACCCTGCATGTCTTTTGTTAAGAAGCAGTTTTTTTTCGTTTGAGTTTTAGATTAGAATGTTGTAGAAGTTAGCTTGTGTGCTTAATCACTCAGTCTTGTCTGACTCTTTGTGACCCCATGGACTATAGTCCACCAGGCTCCTCTGTCCAGGCAAGAATACTGGAGTGGGTTGCCATACAAAACAAGTAAATAAAAAAGCATATTGTAATATGAGAGTTCATGAAGACTCTAAAGTGGCTCCATTTCTCTGAGAGAACTGAGGGGAGAGAAACCTTGTTTTGTACACATTTTCATAACCAACATTTAAAGTAATACTTTAAATATACTCTACTGCCTTTAATGTTAAATACTATGTTAAATGTTAAAAGACTATATAACAATAGTCATTTTATAGTATGGCTCTTGTGGTTAGTGATCCAAATAACATATATATACCTCTGTATTAATAAACACACCAAACTGATAGTAGCTTATTATTTACCTAATATCTTTCCTTTTGTTGGAGAAGCAGTTTTTTTCCTAAGTACAGAAAAGAGATGTTTCCTAGGTTCTCACTGAAATATTCTCCTGAAGTATGAAAGTGAAAGTAGCTCAGTTGTGTCCGACTCTTTATGACCCCATGAACCGTACAGTCCATGGAATTGTCCAGGCCAGAATACTGGAGTGGGTATCCGTTTCCTTCTCCAGGGGATCTTCCCAACCCAGGGATCGAACCCAGGTCTCCCGCATTACAGGTAGATTCTTTACCAGCTGAGCCTCTGCTGCTGCTGCGTCACTTTCAGTCGTGTCCGACTCTGTGCGACCCCATAGACGGCAGCCCACCAGGCTCCCCCGTCCCTGGGATTCTCCAGGCAAGAACACTGGAGTGGGTTGCCATTTCCTCCTCCACTGCATGAAGTGAAAAGTGAAAGTGAAGTCGCTCAGTCGTGTCCGACTCTTCGCGACCCCATGGACTGCAGCCCACCAGGCTCCTCCGTCCATGGGACTTCCCAGGCGAGAGTCCTGGAGTGGGCGCCGTTGCCTTCTCCGGCTGAGCCCCTCGGGAAGCCCTGTTCTCCTGAATCTGAGTTTAACTTGGCTCCAGGAATAGGGTTGCTTTTGCTCAGCTGTTCATGCTAAGTGACCATGCCCTGCCCTTAGCCAGGAGTTTGCCCAAAGGTATTTGTTTTCTACTCCAGTGGTTCTCAAACACGAGTGTGCATCAGAACCACCTGGACCCCATCCCCATATTGCTGGTCTGGGGACCACACAATGAGAACCACAGCTTCAGTCCATGAAACTTTTAAGAAAGCTGTGCTGTTCTCTGTTTTGGGTTTTTTCATCAAGTTGTATCCTCGTGATTTGTGCTCTTTTCTCTCTGTAAATTATATATCCCCTCCTCCCCTTCCCCCCCTGACATACAAAAAGAAAGTAACTTTAAAAATCAGTATGGTCTGCTCATACTGTCACCTTTGTCTAGGATCATAGATCATGACTCCCCAACCCCCAGCCTTTGCACATCTGCCACTTTTCTGGGCGCGCTCCCTTATTTCTTCCATCCAGCTCTGCTTCTGCTGGGACCACTGCAGTGGCATTGTGATGTATGAACAGGCATCTTATGAAAAAACCTTCCCACCCACCCCGCCTTGCCCAGCATTTCTTTTGACCTGTTATATCAGAAATGTGAGCAGAGCTTGTGCTCTTTAGTGAAACATCTGTGTATTTGTCATGGGTCCTGCCCTTTAGAAATGTACATTGTATGTCAGCTTGCTCTGCATACAATTTATAGATCAATATGTACTGTAAACATCGCAGGATAGGAACTGATTATGCTTTGGACTAAACTATCAATTTTTTAGAATTAAATATAGCTTCTTATAGTTCTACCAGAAGTAACCATGCATTTGTTGTCTCTTCACCTGATTGCTGAAGTAGACTTAACTACTGAAGTATCTACTCAAATGATTCATTTTTATTAACCACAGTTGGAAACCTGACAGAGGTTGTCCCTCAGCTCCTGGATCAGCTTCGTACAGTAGAACAGAAGCGGCCTGCAAGCAATGTTTCCGCCAGCATCCAAAGGATCCGAGAGCTCATTGCTCAGACCAGAAGTGTTGCCAGCAAGGTAACCGGTGAAAAGAGTCATTATCAGTCACTCTGTGATAAGGACAGCAGGAGGCTGAGCTTAGATCCTTGGGCAGCTTCCAGAGCTGGAAACTTTCTACTGTATTATCCAGCTTGATAGTTCTCAGCTCCATCTGTTCATTATACTCAGCAAGGAGATTTGAAAACCAAACTAATTCCTGGTCCCAACCATAAAGCAATAATCAGACTCTCTAAATGAGGGCTCAAAACCTGTGCTTTTTTTTGAAGCTCCTCAATGATTCTAATGTGTAGCCAAGATTCAGAGGTATACATTTAGCCTAGTCAACATAGCTCATAGAGCAAAAGGAATCAAAGAAGGCCAACCCCAATTAAAGACTCAATTTTATTATTACTATTCATTATCCTAACAGCTATCTTTGAGTAATTACTAAATGGAATATTCTTGCTCATTTGCCTCTTCAAAGAATTCTCTGGCACAGCATAGATGATACGAAACTTTTACTGACCTCTCCTCAGGCTTAACACATAGCAGCTAAACTGAACAATTTCAACAAAGTCCCCATTCTGACATGCCATACAGAAGCAACACAACATTGTAACTTGTGCTAGCATTGATAGGAAATATCCTAACACAACAATTAACATTGTCACTGTGACTCAACAGGGCTTGTTCTTGGCCCCTTTTCTAATTTGTTTTTTATTCATTTATAGACCAGCATGATTTTTTTAACAACCAAATTATATGGTTTTATTTTCTCAATTGCGAGTCAACCTGAACAGACTATTGGCCCTAATTACTGACAGAATTAAGAATTGGAAATCAACTGTTTTGTAATGAAGGAAATTATTATTGCTAAATATACCCAACTTTTAAATGATATATGGTAATTAGCCCTACGCCACAAATCACCTTTTAGATACCTTGGAGAACATTTCAAAAAAATATTTATTGTCAGTAAATGGCATCTCCAAGGCTAGGTTTCTGTGAATACCTTCTCGTACTTTTATTTCTATGGAGTGGAATTTAGGAGCCTTAATCACCTAAAACCATTTTCTGAAGAAAGTCCTGGCAATGCCCTTGGGAATCCACACAGCTCCCCAAAGGGAGATGCTTTCTAATACAGATAGATATCTTTTTCAAACTCTCAATTTTTACAGACTTTAACCCCATATACTACTTGATTATTTACTAAGATGTATTGTATTCTTCTCAACTGGCAACATAGGACAGCTGCACTTTAGGCACTTGGAAATATAATCTTGAACTCACTGGCTATCAATATTAACTAAATGTTAGTCAATTGATGTAATATATCTAATTCATAAATATTTGCATAATGGCGTGAATATACACAGTCCATCCACTTCTGAATATTCTGAAAATCACCTTGAATCAGACCAGGTCAGTATGTTATATTGGGTCTCTTAGAAATGCATTTCTGAATTGTGCTTCATTGTGATGCCTTTCTAAGGATCATTACAAGGAATACCTTAATGAAGTCATCATTACAGTTATTATGATAGAGCCAGACACTGGAAAACACTTTATAGTTACCTTGTTTCATCCTCTTAACAAATCTTTTGTCCTCGTTTAACAATGAGGAAACTGCAGGTTAAGTGATTTACTCATGGTTCCATAGCTAATAAGTGGTAGAGCCAGGTTTCAAGACCCCATATAAGACTTCGAAGCTGGGTCTAGACCCCTCCCAACTGCCTAAACATGGCCTAGGATACTGCTCACAGCCTCACCAGTGCTTCTCTTTTGAAGACCCTAGGGAGAAGGTCCTAGCTGTATTAGAACCCAAGATTAGTTATTATTCTCCTGACCAATTAGTTGTTAAATTTATGGGCCTTGTGAATTGCATAACAAAGTATCCTTTCAAGCTGTTTAGTTCACTTTAACCAAATACCTAGCTCATTGTGAATTCATATTTACCCTCATTCTTAGACCTACTTTGTTGCCTTTTTGTTTTACTTTCTTTCACCCAGCTTTAAATTTAAGCTGTATTATGTTCTTTAAATCCTTGCTCCAACAAGATGAGGACATAAGTAAACAAAGGCTTGGAGGTCATGAGTAAAGCTCAGAGACCTCATCAGAAATGAGGGAAGCCCATTGAGAACCATGGGAAAGCACTATGCCCATTTCTGTACTTCTGCATTTTAATGAAATAATTTTCTAACTTCAGATCCAAGTTTCCATGATGTTTGATGGCCAGTCGGCAGTCGAAGTGCACCCCAGAGCCAGCATGGATGACTTAAAGACCTTTACATCTCTGAGCCTGTACATGAAGCCTCCTCCTGTGAAGCAACCAGAACTGGCTGGGACTGCAGATCAGTTCATCCTGTACCTCGGAAGCAAAAACGTAAGAGCAAGTGGTTTTAAAAGATGGAATTACATTAAAAGGAAACATAAGTGTTTTTCTCTTGCCTCAAAACAAAACTACCTGTGCAAACAAACAAAATTGCCATTCTAGCACCTCAGAAGGTGTAGATCAGAAGGCCAAGACTAAAGTAGCAATTCCTTCTTTGTGTGGGACAGGTAATTCTTCCTCTGTGGGGGATATTTCTGTGGTTTCCTCATATCACCCTCACACTGCAAACTCAGGAGTCTGAATGCTGCATCTCAAAGACATCCAGAGTACAGAGACTTAACTATATTTAATGCTGAACGCTGCTTGAAGATATAAAGCAGTCGGTATTGGCAGGCAGCATTATATTCCCAGATTAATGAAACAAGGTTAGCAACTTCCAGGCAGCCATCAAATGTCCACAAGCCTGAAGTTGCTTGGCTTCCTGTCCAGGGTATACTTGGACAGGCACAGAGGGGTGGGCAGGGGGTGGGTAGTGGGCAGGGGCCTCACACTGATGCAGCCATAGGGAGGCCGGAAAGGAGGAGGCACTACCCAGTCTAACAGGCACTTTGGTAATGATTCAAGCCAGAGTGCCTTACATACAGCCAAACATTTAGTTTGCTAATTGTCCTTTAAAGAAATGAGAACAAAAGTTGATATTCATTCATATGAATTTTATTTACGAGACTTCTTAACATTTCAGGCCAAAAAAGAGTACATGGGTCTTGCAATCAAAAATGACAACCTCGTGTATGTTTATAATTTGGGAACTAAGGATGTAGAGATTCCCCTGGACTCCAAGCCTGTCAGTACCTGGCCTGCTTACTTCAGCATTGTCAAGATTGAAAGGTAAAGTGAATCCATGACTCAGGGCTGATCTGCACATTTCATAAGAAATCTATTTTTTTAAAAAAAAGAAATCTATTGAATGCACTCACGCACACACAGATACATACACACAGTCTTTCTGGGGATGTTGCTCCTCTTTCTTCCATTATTTACGTATTTCTTCACAAGTGCCTTGGTAGGAAACAAAAAGTTGGAAAAAATAGTCATCACTTCTAAATAGAAATCTGATTATTAGTTTTTTTTTTCAATCTGGCCAATCCACAAATCCAGTTCCAAGGTGGAATGTGGTTTTTCCCCTTCCCATGATTGTTGACATTCTATAAATGCTTATGAAAATGACAAAATCAAGTCACCAAGTCTGTGATGAAGGGGTTTTCACATTTTGACATTTAAAAAAAAGTCTTTTATACAAATTATCTGGCTACTAAGGAGTGAAAATTCTTTATCTGAACAGGGTAGGAAAACACGGAAAGGTGTTTTTAACAGTCCCAAGTCTAAGTAGCACCGCAGAGGAAAAGTTTATTAAAAAGGGGGAATTCGCTGGAGATGACTCCTTGTTGGATCTGGATCCCGAAGACACTGTGTTTTATGTTGGGGGCGTGCCATCAAACTTCAAGGTGAGCTATCCAGCCATATTTCAACTTAATTGCAAATCTACAATGATTGTTTTTAGAAGTCCATAACACCTACAGTGACTCTGGGTTGATTGGAAACCTTGATACCTTAAAAATAGAGTTTAGGTCAGTGGGTGGTAGAATTCTGAATCAGGGTCTGTAAATATGCTGTGTAAATCTGATCTCTGCTACACATATTTTCACAGTGTCAAATACTTTCATGCCATAGCTAAAACTTGAATATCAAATGTGTTTCATCCTGATACATGCATTTATAATTAATATTACCCCACCTACTGCAATAATGCCTGTACCTTGTAGGTTTATAGCTAGTCTTCAGGTTCACAGATGACAGTTTCAAAAACTTAGTTATTTCAGCTGATACACAAGCAGGAAATGAAATACCTGGGATGAGAGAGGGGGTAGGATCTAGGGAGACAGATGAGACCTGATGAAGGGCAGATTCAGGAAGGGCCCAAGAAGATAAGGAGTTGATCTACGATTTCAGGTGCATGATTTCAGTAACTAGGTACTCACTAGTTAGAGGCACATTATTGAATTTTTCTGAGAGTTACTTTATCTCATTTTATGTGAGGACAGGAATACCTACCTCATGGAGTTAGTGTGAGGATTGACTTTGGTCATGAATCCACTGTCAGGTGAGTGACTGGCACATAGTGTATGCTCAGTAAACCCACACCCTCTCTGCTAAGATGTGAACAACTGAACAATCATTCTTAATCTGAATGGTTTGGCATAGAATAGACACAAACTCGGGTCTAGAATGATATTTCTGTCAATGGGACGGTCCCCTTGACCTTTGTCTCCCAGCCTGATCTGTGTGGACTGGATGAAATGTAGTCATGGGAGAACTGACTTCACTTTGTTTCACAGCTCCCTGCTAGCTTAAACCTGCCTGGCTTTGTTGGCTGCCTGGAATTGGCCACTTTGAATAATGATGTGATCAGCTTGTACAACTTTAAGCACATCTATAATATGGACCCCTCCAAATCAGTGCCCTGTGCCAGGTAAGAGCATGCTAAGAGCACTAAAAATTTGATGGCTGTGCAAGAGCTGCAGATAGGACAAGTGTGGGTCAGTATTCAGGTTTTCAGTCTTTTCTTGGGGAAAACAAATTTTGAAACTGCTTAATAGTCATGCATGTAAACAACTTTTCAATTCTTCTCTATCATAATGAGCATGCACAATTATTAAAAAGTTAAGCTCCTAAATTGCAGCTTTGGTTTTGGATAACAGAGACTAGGGTCTCACTGGAACCTTCTGTTATCTTAGCACACAGGGTACTAAGAAAGTTTTTTAGTTTTTTTTTAAATGCTTCACAGACAGTTTTTTTTTTTTAATGCTTCTTTATGTCTCACATGCAGACATCAGGACTTCATTTAAATGCTGTAAGACCAGTGGAAAATGTCATGAGAATGGGTTGAAAAGAACCTCACTTGAAAGCATAACAGATACTGTCATGTTTATGTGATCCCTGCATTTTTATTTCAGAGACAAACTGGCCTTTACGCAGAGTCGGGCTGCCAGCTATTTCTTCGATGGCTCTAGTTATGCCATAGTGAGGGATATCACAAGGAGAGGGAAGTTTGGTCAGGTGACTCGCTTTGACATCGAAGTTAGAACACCAGCTGACAATGGCCTCGTGCTCCTCATGGTCAACGGAGTGAGTAAAAAGTCCTACATCTTCTCCCTTATTGCCTTTACTTTCCACCATGCATGTTTCTAGGCACCTTCCCAAGTTGAGTGTGTCATGCCATAAAACTGAAGGTTTAGTTTATACAGCAAAATTGGTTTTCTTTTCCTGCAGGGACGTGATGTCAGCAGTAAGTAAAAGCAGCCATGAAATGGCATTTCCCTGCACTATATTTTTAGATGTATATTAAATATAATACATTCAATAAACTAAGAAAACTTTGATGAAAATCAGCACCAAGATCTAAATCAGCATCAGTTCAGTCGCTCAGTCATGTCCAACTCTTTGCATATGTCTACAGAAATTTAGCACTTACTTTTTAAATCATATGCCCTAATCAGTTAAAAAAGAGTTTGCATGCTTAGCATATGTGTGTGTGTATATATATATATGCATTTCTTTATTAATGATATACAGGTACTATATATGAATATAATATTCAAAACTAGGAGAAATATAATTTATATAAATATAAAATGTTGAAATAAATGCAAGTTTAAAATGGTGGTAGTGGTTTAGTCGCTAAGTCGTGTCCAACTCTGGCGACCCCATGGATTGTAGCCCTCCAGGCTCCTCTGTTCATGAGATTCTCCAGGCAAGAATACAAAGAAGTTTAAAAAATTATTTTTATTTTGCTAGTGACACAAAAATTATTAATGGTAGTGTTAGTGAGAACAATGTAATTAAATATGTTTTAAGTATTTTTTAAAGTCACATTAAATTCTTTGTGATACTAAAGTCTTATCATGAGTCCAGTTTATTTCAGTACTAAGTGTTATTGGCTATCATAACTAGACAAGATACCTCATATAAATAAAAATGTAGGAAGTATATCATTGGCTATGCTTAGTAAATCATGATATCATTATTATTTCATTCATTAATTGGCAGAAGTTGTCTTTGAAAATGGCTGGCACACTTTCATCTTCCCTGATGTCAGTTCTTGGAAGCTAATCAGATAGTATATCATTTTGTAAACTTTAACAAAAGAATTCAAGACCATTAAAAATCTTCATTTGAAAAACTTTTAAACTTTAAAAAAAAAAAAATTTCCAAAAAAGTTTTAGTAGTGTAGATATGAGAGTTTTTATGGTAGTATATAAAAACGTGAAAACTTACATTGTTTTCATCAGCAAATTTACATAACAGTAGAAAATTTTTCAGATTTTTTTTTTTAAAAAAACATCTCTCCCTAGTACAACTTTCTTCCCCACCAAAATAGTTTCTCCTTCATTGTTATAATGCCCCTACCTTGAAACAACAGATCAAGTATATTTTTTCAGTAGTTTGTGGGTTTCATACTACTAAAAGACATTTGTCATCACAAATAAAGGTCAATAAGTTTAGAATAATTCATTTTATAAAGCAAATGTGTAATGCTCTTGAAATTTGACCACATTTTTAGTAATTTGTAGGAAGTAATCTGAAAATATCTGTGTGTCTCAGAATATTTTCACATCACAATATTTCAATAGAAAATCATTATAAATATTCTATTATTAAGTGGCCTTATTCATAAACCCATGTAACCAGGCACCCATAAACTGCAATAACTGCAATAGGCTAAACACAAAGAAATCAGTGCAGAGCGGGTCAAGGGTCGTGGCCCACCTTGAAGTGTGGAACTTCATTCTCAAAGTGCGAATCTGAATCCTGTGAAAACCCACTCAAAGGACAAAATGAAGGCCCAGAGTATGTATTAAATATTAAATATGTATTAAATATTGAAAGTTGGCTTCTCTATTTTAGAGTTTCAAAATGAGTATAAATAGAAGTCAAAATGTTTTCTTTCTATCCCCCAGTGGATTGTGTACCACATTCTTAGGAGTATATAAACTCTGTCCAAGAGATCACTTTCAGTGAAATATGGACTTTACCATCACCAACTCAATGGACATAAATCCGAACAAACTCCAGGAGATAGTTAAGGTTGGGGAGCCTGGCGTGCTACATGCAGTCCATGGGGTTGCAAAAAGTCGGACACGACTTAGCGACTGAACAACAACCATAATACTTTATTCTTCATATCCACTGAATTCTTGTGTCTGTGAACTATCTTCTAAAACAAGCAAGGCTGACCAGTAAATTACTTGAGTGTTATAGAATTACTTTGGTTGTTGAATATCATGTGGTCTAAGTACATAATAATTCCATGTTTATTTATGTAAATCCAGTGTTACAGAAGTGGGCCTTCTTTTCCTTTTATCCATATTTACTGATAATTTTCCAAGATTCTTTTCAGCATACCTTGGAACTATTTTTAAGTGGTACCAATTTTGCTTTTAAAATGAAATGTAGTCACATCTGTTGGCCTGTTACAACTTTCAAACATTGCCTTAAAATAGGGCCATTGAACTGAAATACAAAGGATCATAAGAGACTACTACCAGCAGCTCTATGCCAATAAAATGGACAACTTGGATGAAATGGACAAATTCTTAGAAAAGTATAACTTTCCAAAACTGAACCAGGAAGAAATAGAAGATCTTAACAGACCCATCACAAGCAAGGAAATCGAAACTGTCATCAAAAATCTTCCAGCAAACAAAAGCCCAGGACCAGATGGCTTCACAGCTGAATTCTACCAAAAATTTAGAGAGGAGCTAACACCTATCTTACTCAAACTCTTCCAGAAAATTGCAGATGAAGGTAAGCTTCCAAACTCATTTTATGAGGCCACCATCACCTTAATTCCAAAACCAGACAAAGATGCCACAAAAAAAGAAAACTACAGGCCAATATCACTGATGAACATAGATGCAAAAATCCTTAACAAAATTCTAGCAAACAGAATCCAACAACATATTAAAAAAATCATACACCATGACCAAGTGGGCTTTATCCCAGGAATGCAAGGATTCTTTAATATCCGCAAATCAATCAATGTAATACACCACATTAACAAATTGAAAGATAAAAACCATATGATTATCTCAATAGATGCAGAGAAAGCCTTTGACAAAATTCAACACTCATTTATGATTAAAACTCTCCAAAAAGCAGGAATAGAAGGAACATACCTCAACATAATAAAAGCTATATATGACAAACCCACAGCAAGCATCACCCTCAATGGTGAAAAATTGAAAGCATTTCCCCTGAAATCAGGAACAAGACAAGGGTGCCCACTCTCACCACTACTATTCAACATAGTGTTGGAAGTTCTGGCCACAGCAATCAGAGCAGAAAAAAGAAGTAAAAGGAATCCAGATAGGAAAAGAAGAAGTAAACTCTCACTGTTTGCAGATGACATGATCCTCTACATAGAAAACCCTAAAGACTCTACCAGAAAATTACTAGAGCTAATCAATGAATATAGTAAAGTTGCAGGATATAAAATTAACACACAGAAATCCCTTGCATTCCTATATACTAACAATGAAAAAACAGA
The DNA here is from genome assembly GCF_019320065.1 of Cervus canadensis. Taxonomy (NCBI): domain Eukaryota; kingdom Metazoa; phylum Chordata; class Mammalia; order Artiodactyla; family Cervidae; genus Cervus; species Cervus canadensis. Next base: position 60,227,696 of record NC_057405.1, on the reverse strand, counting down.
AAGAGAAATTAAGGAAACAATACCATTCACCATTGCAACAAAAAGAATAAAATACTTAGGAGTATATCTACCTAAAGAAACAAAAGACCTATACATAGAAAACTATAAAACACTGATGAAAGAAATCAAAGAGGACACAAACAGATGGAGAAACATACTGTGTTCATGGATTGGAAGAATCAATATTGTCAAAATGGCTATTCTACCCAAAGCAATCTATAGATTCAATGCAATCCCTATCAAGCTACCAACGGTATTTTTCACAGAACTAGACAAAGAATTTCACAATTTGTATGGAAATACAAAAAACCTCGAATAGCCAAAGTAATCTTGAGAAAGAAGAATGGAACTGGAGGAATCAACCTGCCTGACTTCAGACTCTACTACAAAGCCACAGTCATCAAGACAGTATGGTACTGGCACAAAGACAGAAATATAGATCAATGGAACAGAATAGAAAGCCCAGAGATAAATCCACGAACCTATGGACACCTTATCTTTGACAAAGGAGGCAAGGATATACAATGGAAAAAAGACAACCTCTTTAACAAGTGGTGCTGGGAAAACTGGTCAACCACTTGTAAAAGAATGAAACTAGAACACTTTCTAACACCATACACAAAAATAAACTCAAAATGGATTAAAGATCTAAATGTAAGACCAGAAACTATAAAACTCCTAGAGGAGAACATAGGCAAAACACTCTCCGACATAAATCACAGCAAGATCCTCTATGACCCACCTCCCAGAATATTGGAAATAAAAGCAAAACTAAACAAATGGGACCTAATGAAACTTAAAAGCTTTTGCACTACAAAGGAAACTATAAGCAAGGTGAAAAGACAGCCCTCAGATTGGAGAGAAAATAATAGCAAATGAAGCAACAGACAAAGGATTAATCTCAAAAATATACAAGCAACTCCTGCAGCTCAATTCCAGAAAAATAAATGACCCAATCAAAAAATGGGCCAAAGAACTAAACAGACATTTCTCCAAAGAAGACATACAGATGGCTAACAAACACATGAAAAGATGCTCAACATCACTCATTATCAGAGAAATGCAAATCAAAACCACAATGAGGTACCATTACACGCCAGTCAGGATGGCTGCTATCCAAAAGTCTACAAGCAATAAATGCTGGAGAGGGTGTGGAGAAAAGGGAACCCTCTTACACTGTTGGTGGGAATGCAAACTAGTACAGCCGCTATGGAAAACAGTGTGGAGATTTCTTAAAAAACTGGAAATAGAACTGCCATATGACCCAGCAATCCCACTTCTGGGCATACACACTGAGGAAACCAGATCTGAAAGAGACACGTGCACCCCAATGTTCATCGCAGCACTGTTTATAATAGCCAGGACATGGAAGCAACCTAGATGCCCATCAGCAGATGAATGGATAAGGAAGCTGTGTACATATACACCATGGAATATTACTCAGCCATTAAAAAGAATTCATTTGAATCAGTTCTAATGAGATGGATGAAACTGGAGCCCATTATACAGAGTGAAGTAAGCCAGAAAGATAAAGAACATTACAGCATACTAACACATATATATGGAATTTAGAAAGATGGTAACGATAACCCTATATGCAAAACAGAAAAAGAGACACAGAAGTACAGAACAGACTTTTGAACTCTGTGGGAGAAGGTGAGGGTGGGATGTTTCAAAAGAACAGCATGTATATTATCTATGGTGAAACAGATCACCAGCCCAGGTGGGATGCATGAGACAAGTGCTCCGGCCTGGTGCACTGGGAAGACCCAGAGGAATCGGGTGGAGAGGGAGGTGGGAGGGGGGATCGGGATTGGGAATGCATGTAAATCCATGGCTGATTCATATCAATGTATGACAAAACCCACTGGAAAAAAAAAAAAAAATAGGGCCGTTGAATACATATGGCCTATAGTACTCTGTTTTCAAGATTGTTAAAAATCAATAAGGTAAATTTAAAATTTCATTAATTCACAAGTAAAAACATTAGAAGATAATTGTTTTAAATTGTGTGTGAATATTAAAACTTTGGTATATGAGATGTAACTGCTGATCTGGATGTAGTTGTGATTTTTATTTCATAATAAGAATTTCATGAGACTTCTGTAGTCTTCAGTTTCAATAGTAAAGAATATAGTGTTATTTCTCAAATTCAGCTAAACCTGCTCTTTCATAATAGCAGACTCCCATGTCTACAACTTTTTTTCTTCTCCACAGACTATGTTTTTCAGCCTGGAAATGCGCAATGGTTACCTACATGTATTCTATGACTTTGGGTTTAGCAATGGCCCTGTGCATCTTGAAGACACATTAAAGAAAGCTCAAATTAATGATGCAAAATACCATGAGGTACTGATCATTGCAGTTTTAATGCTTTGTTTTATTTGTATTTGGATCTATTGATCTAATCACACGGTCAAATGAGATAGGTGAGAAAGTAATTAAACTGAACACTTTCACATATAAAAACCAATGAAGGGCCCTCATATACTCAACTCCAGGATAACATTTGCTTCAAAAGAGTGGACATTTTTGTCATATTGGAGTTTTCAATAAAAGAGTCAGTGAAGATACATTTTAATTGCTTCATTGATCAAAAGATTCCCGTTGATATTCAATATATTGATTATGATGGCACTTCTGTACATTTGTTGAAAATGATAATGTAGATACACAGCTATTTTGTTTTTGCTTCTTCCTTGAGTCCCATTCTTCACTTATATAAGTGAAGTATTTCCTTTTTAAACCTTTCTCCGAAACTTAGAAAATAGTAACACAGATTTTCTTGTAAAATGAGAACCCACAAAGAATGCTCATCTGTCTTGACACAGATGTGCAGTATACTAATATTTCATCTGTTTTTACTAACAACTACTTTAAACCTATACTTTAATAAAATATATAAAAGTCATAGTATCGTCTAAGTTGAACTAAAATGCAGAGTAGAGGCTATATTTCTCTTTTCAGTTCAAAGTCCATAGCCTTCATGAGGGTGGTTTACAATAGAAGAATATGTTAACTATTTCTCTGACTAGAATTTTCCCACATTCATTAAAGCTTATTATATCACCAAAAAATGACATCTGGCAACATGTATACCAGGGTCCAGAAGGCACCTGTTTGCACTTTTTTCCTGAATCCCCTCAAAGGAGCAAAATATTAATTAAAAAGTTGATCTCATAACAATTTTTCTTGGGCTAGCTGTGAATCGATATGGAATCCTTCTCCAGCAAATGGGAACTTATGGTAATATGAGTAAGAGTTTTCATGTCTGTGAGTAACGAAGGAAGAGCTATTGCCCATTTTGTAAACAAATAAGTGTAAGATCATGGAGGCCCAGCTGTTACAACATAATTAAATAATTATGAATAATAATTAAATTATTATCAAATAATTAAAATACATAGCAGTCTTCAAAAAGCTGATTGTTAAGCAATGATCAGGACTTATTATGTATTATTTCTCCCAGATCTCAATCATTTACCACAATGATAAGAAAATGATTTTGGTAGTTGACAGACGACATGTCAAGAGCATGGATAATGAAAAGATGAAAATACCTTTTACAGACATATACATTGGAGGAGCTCCCCCAGAAATCTTACGGTCAAGGTAAGCTCTTTTGTTCTTGTTGAGCTGTCTGTTCCTAACGCACTGGGCTGAGGACTCAGCATCCAGGAGTGGTGTAGTAAATGTTTGACCCTCCCACCTAATACTTCTGCGCACATGTACAGGAGTACACACACAGTCATATACCTGTGTGCCCCGTGCAGCCAGTCCCTGTGACCCCCTTAAATTAGCATCGGGTAAACATGATCTACAAAAGTCTGTATTTATTACTCTCAGAAAGTAGTCTAATGCAGTATTTCTCATCCACAAAGGAGAGGTGGAGCATGTGTGAAAGCAAAGAAGTGTTGTGTCCATTTACTTTTGTTTTAGTATTAGTTTAGAGTTATTTGAACTCTCAAATACTGAGAGTAAACCAAAATTTTAAGCCTGCCCCAGGAGATATGAATTAAGTATGTTGTTGTTGTTGTTGTTTAGTCAATGAGTTGTGTCTGACTCTTTTGTGACTCCATGGACGGTAGCCTGCCAGGCTTTTCTGTCCATCAGATTTCCCAGGCAAGAATACTGGAGTGAGTTGCCATTTCCTCCACGAGGGGATCTTCTCCACCCAGAAATCGAACTTATGTCTCCTGCATTTGCAGGCAGATTCTTTACTGTTGAGTTACCAGGGAAGCCTCATGAGTTAAGTACGTGTGCCTGCTAAGTCTCTTCATTTGTGTGAACTCTTTGCAACCCTATGGACAGTAGCTCACCAGGTTGCTCTGTCCATGGGATTTTCCAGGCATGAATACTGGAGTGAGTTGTCCTGCCCTCCTTGAGGGGATCTTCCCGATTCAGGGATCAAACCTATGTCTCCTGCTTTGGCAGGCAGGTTCTTTACCACTAGCACTGCCTGGGAAACCCAAATTAAGTATAATGAAATATTATTCTGATATATTCAAAAATTTAACTATCTCTTAATACAATCAATTCATAGCATGAGAGATCCTAAACTGAGAGACAGCATTAGGATATTCCAGTCCAGTCACAACCCTGGTTCTCATTAGAATGACCTAGAGAATGTTTATAAATGTCACTACCCACAATCATTCTCCAGAAATTCTAATTTTTCTGGGATAAGACCTCCAACTTTAAGCTTCTTTTCCAAACTAGATATCCTCAATTCCTTCAGCCATGTCACTTGGGATCTTTAACCATTGTGGTTGCTATATGTGCACCTTAATCTATCAATTAGTATGTCATCCAGACATGATCTTGTGAAAGCAGAATACAGTGGGACTGTTACCCCTTAGTTTGGTCAGTGTTCATCTAAAATACATTGAAGTCATTATAACTTACTCAGAATTAACTTCATATTCATTCAGTATCCAATACTATGTTCTTGGGCACTTCCTATTTATTAGACATAGTGATGGGTACTGTTTTGAGCAAAATGCCATCTTTGATCTTAAAGATAAAGGATTTCTCACTTTCCTATTGCTCCAAAGTCCTAACATTCATTGAAAACTTCTCTATCCTTGGTTGATTATTGTGTTGCAAATAAGACATGTAAGTGAGTTCATGACTCAAGTAGGATTAGTGGACAACTGAAGACTTGGGTTCAAATCCTAACTTTCTGCTTGTGACATAGGAAAAAAAAGACTTAATATTTCTTAGTTTCATTTTATAGATAAACCATGTGAAACTGCCAAGAGTTCACAGTTTTTGACCTATACATATGTCAGTTCATTATTGTTCAACCTATTAATCAGCTGTAAAAGGGAAAGAATAGCATCACCATCTAACTCACTGAATTGTTATAAAGATAAAATGAGCTGATTTAAGTTAAAAGATCTTGAAAACTATAAAGAAGTAAACATATTGACCCCATGCAGAATAAAGCTGTTCTGTATGCAAAGATTCGAAATTACTGTGTGCTTATGAAAGAAAACATGAAAATGGAAATAACTGTAAAGCTATTAAAAATAACTATAAATAAAATCAAATTTTACATCCTGTATATGTAGGGTGACATCATCATCACCTCAATCACCATCATCATCACAGCTGTATCAGTAAAGATTGATTTTCTTTTCCAGGACCTTAAGAGCACACCTTCCCCTAGATATCAACTTCAGAGGATGCATGAAGGGCTTCCAGTTCCAAAAGAAAGATTTCAATTTATTAGAACAGACAGAAACCCTGGGAGTTGGCTATGGATGCCCAGAAGACTCTCTCGTAAGTACACAATTGAAAGGTTTTTAATAAATAGACAAGAAACTTACCTCTCTTAAAAGCTGAAAAAACTCTTTTCTCTGTGATCCTGTGTACACCTTGGGTTCCTTTCTGCCACCAGCAGACAGAAGGATCGTTAAGCTAAAAAGGCTTATGGGAATCCTCTGGACTTGTCCAGTTGCTTCACCCTTCAATGGCTGGGGCTCCAAAGCCCAGAGAGGCTACATGAGCATCTTCACTCACTCACAATGGAGGAAGTAGGCAAGCTGAAACCCTATCTGTTAGTAGCATACAGAAGGAAGGCTAACAGGCCTGAATTCTAGCATAAGCCAGAAATTAAAACATAACTATTAATATAGGAGCTAGCAGATAAGGCCTTTGGTATGTAGGAAATGGACATTTTAGGCATTTGATAACACAAACTCTATATTCATACTTTCTTTGGCATACAGATATCTCGCAGAGCATATTTCAATGGACAGAGTTACATTGCTTCAAGTCAGAAAATATCTTTTTTTGATGGCTTTGAAGGAGGTTTTAATTTCCGAACATTACAGCCAAATGGATTACTGTTCTATTATGCATCAGGGGTAAGTATTTGTTTTTTGTGGTGGAAACTTCTTTGTGGTAATTGTTTTGCCTATTAAAAATCCTTCTAAGCACATTAAAAGTAATTTTCAATTCAGATTAATTTTGACTCCTCTACACACATGGAATGTCTCATTTCAAACAGTTTGTAAAATACTGTAAATATATCATATGGGAGTTTTTAACCTGGGCTTCATAAACCTCCCTAAGGAGTTCACGAGAGAATTCAGTGGGTCCATGAACTAGGTGAGAAAAAATTAAATCTTTATTTTCTCTAACTAAAATTTAGCATTTTCTTCAATTGTGAATGTCAGCAACAAACCATAGTAATATTAGCAGTACCTATGATTTTGTCTTTAGTAGGAATTAAAGGTATTTTTCATTTCATGTTATAGTTGTCATATATATCTCAAAATACCATTTTTGTTTATTGCTACTTCTAAATTAAAGTAGTTATTAGGTCTGCTACTAGATTTGATTATTTAGTGCCTTAATGTAGAAGTACATATATATCACATATTTATCGTTTTGGTATTTTGAAACTGTATTTCAATATAATTGGTTTCCTTTGTATTCCTACATATTTTGTTGAGTGATTTTAAAATATTTTATGAAGGAGCCCATATGTGTCACCAAACTACCAAAAAAGTCACAGCACAAAATATGTTAAGAACCTCAGTGTATATGTACAGTACTAACATATGTGTGACTCAATTTATGAAATAGTTTTTGAATTTGCTGTAGAACTTTAGCTACAGTCCATGGGTAGCAGTCCTTGGGGTCGCAAAGAGTCAGACACAACTGAGCAACTGAACTGAACTGAGCAAAGATATACTAATACTATGTCAACAATAAAATAACATTTATAAAAGTTTGGTGACCTTATTTATGTTGAGATCTAACTGTAGAGATTGAGGCCCATATCGGGGAAGAAAAGGAAGATTATCATTTTGCCAGTATTTTAAGGAATATTGCCAAACAATAAAGAAATTCAGAAAAATATATGTTAACTTCTGCTATTTTTTAATTTTTCTGCCTCTGTAGATGGAAAGTGAAACTTTTTTTTTCTTTTTTTTCTATTTTTTTTTAATTGGAGGCTAATTACTTTACAGTATTGTAGTGGTTTTGCCATACATTGACATGAATCAGACATGGGTGTACCTGTGTTCCCCATCCTGAACCCCCCTCCCACCTTCCTCCCCATCCCATCCCTCAGGGTCATCCCAGTGCACAAGCCCTGAGCACCCTGTCTAATGCATCGAACCTAGGCTGATGATCTGTTTCACATATGATAATACACATGTTTCAATGCTATTCTCTCAAATCATCCCACCCTCGCCTTCTCCCACAGAGTCCAAAAATCTGTTCTTTACATCTGTGTCTCTTTTGCTGTCTCACATATAGGGTCATTGTTACCATCTTTCTAAATTCCATATATATGTGTTAATATACTGTATTGGTGTTTTTCTTTCTGACATACTTTGCTCTGTATCATAGGCTCCAGATTCATCCACCTCATTAGAACTGACTCAAATGCATTCTTTTTAATAGCTGAGTAATATTCTATTGTGTATATGTACCACAGCTGGAAAGTGGAACATTTTTAAAAGCCACAAAAGCAAAATAACTCTTGCCTAGTCATCTCACTACCTCCCCAAGGAAATTAAAATACTGGTTTTTCAAAAGTGAGGCTGATGACAGAAGAGCATGCTTGAGTAAAGAAAGTAACTGACACTGGGATAGCAGCTCCTTAGCATGACAAAATCACCTGAAATTTTCAGTTCAGATACAGGAAATTCCTCTTTCCACTGAAATGTGTCTACTTTTACAAGTAACATAACAATCCAAGCAATAGAGTATTTTCTTGTTGCTGTTCATAGAAATTATTTTTCAAGCTGTGTTGTGTATTCCTTTAAGCAGTCCCATAAGTAAATGTTGAAAACATGTCCACCTTGTGGATCCCTGGCTTCCATTGTTAAAACACCTGTGCTTGCATTTCAGTCAGACATGTTCTCCATCTCATTGAATAATGGCACCGTGATCATGGATGTGAAGGGCATCAAGGTGCAGTCCGCAGATAAGCAGTACAATGATGGGCTGTCCCACTTCATCATTACCTCCGTCTCCCCAGCAAGGTATAGCTCCTCACTTTATGTTCTTTCCACCAGGTGGCTTTACCTGTAGGACATGAATTCGTCCAGTGACCACTACTAATAATAGACTATCTCTTATTACCTTTCTAGTGCTTAAAAAAATGGTAGAAGGAACAACTTACTTTTTTAAAAAATTGCTGTTAATTTTTAAAACATGCCAAATAAATTACTATAAAATTAATTAACAAGTATATAAAAATTTTCCCAGTGAAACCATAAGCTATAATTTCCTTGAGGGAAGTACCAGTACATACCACTTAAACTAAATGGAGTGCAGTGTTTTGTACATAGAATAACTTAACAGGCAACAGATTTCATTAGGTTTTAATTAAACAATTGAGAAAGTTACATTTATGGTCACATTTTAAAATGTCTTTGGAGAAGGAAATGGCAACCCACTCCAGTATTCTTGCCTGGAGAATTCCATGGACAGAGGAGCCTGGTGGGTACAGTCCATGGGGTCACAAAGAGTCAGACATGACTGAGTGACTAACAGTTTAACTTCACTTTAAAAAGTCTTAACTTTATCTTTAAAGTATGTAATACTGTATTTCTCTTTCATAAAAGGAAAATTCTTTCTGTAAAAGCAATGTATTTTCTGTTGCAGACTGCTCCTATTCTGCGTCCATTCCTGGGGAGCCCTCCCGTTAAAAGAAAATGTTAATAGGTTATTTCAAGATGCCATTTCCAATCACTGTCAATGTGCTTTAGAATGAAAATAGCTTCCCACAAATATGATTAAATGATCACCACGATTTATGTTCTGATTTTTCCACACCAAAAAAAAAAGAAGTTTCTGATGACTAGTCATTCGAACCTGCTTCTATGGGTTTAAATTCCAGTCATGATTTGGAGAGCCTTTTCTGCATATAGAAATATTCATCCATTTTATCCTGAGCCTCACAAAGATTCTGGCAACTTGTTATCTTGTCATTAACCAAATGTTCCATTTCTCAATTCCATGAGAAAGCATACAACCTAGAACGGAACTCAAGCAATACGTTAGCTGTGTAGCGCTTAAAAAAGCTTTTTCCCTTGCAGATATGAGTTGATAGTAGATAAGAGCAGACTTGGGAGTAAGAACCCTACCAGAGGGAAAGTGGAGCAGACCCAAGCAGGTGAAAAGAAGTTCTACTTCGGCGGCTCACCCATCACTCCCCAGTATGCTAATTTCACCGGATGTATAAGTAATGCCTACTTCACCAGGTACAGTATTTTTAGTATTCATAAATCTGCATGATCAGTAAAGACATTCAAGTTGATAATTAAAACATTTACCTTATTAAAACTATGAAAGAACTATGAAATATTGGGGGCATAGGAGGGTAGTCATTAAATGCTTGCATGTGCTTGAAAAACTGACACACACGATTTGTGTGTAAGTTTTTTGCCTTTTAATTTTTGTATGGCATCGGCTAAGTATGCCTTTGTTTCTTCAGCTGCAAAATGCAGATAATAATAGGGCCCACTTGGTAAACTTGTTATGAGGATTAATTGAGATAATGTACATTAAGCACATAGCATACAGCAAACTGTGAATATTAAATGTGGTTATTTCTGTACTTACTGTCAGTGGTACAATACAGAGCAACATACCCAAATCATCCTCACAGGTTTAAGGAAGTCTTTTTTATATTAATTTAATGCATGACTATTTTTTCATTAATTTTCTCTTGTTGAAATTTGGTTGATGTACAATATTATGTTAGTTTCAGGTATACTACATAGTGATTTGACATCTCATTGTTGTTCAGTCTCTAAGTCAGGTCTGACCGTTTTCAACCCCATAGACTACAGCACACCAGGCTCCTCTGTCCTCTATTATCTCCTTGAGTTTGCTCGTACTCATGTCCTTTGAGTTGGTGTTGCTATCTAACCATCTCATCCTCTGCTACCCGCTTCTCCTCCTGCCTTCAATCTTCCCCAGCATCAGGGTCTTTTCTAATGAGTCAGCTCTTCACATCAGGTGGCCAAAGTATTGGAGCTTCAGCTGCAGCATCAGTCCTTCCAATGAATATTCAGGGTTGATTTCCTTTAGGATGGACTGGTTGGATCTCCCTGCAGTCAAAGTGACTCTCAAGAGTCTTCTCCAGCTCCACAATTCAAAAGCATCAATTCTTCAGTGCTCAGCCTTCTTTATGTGTTCAACTGTCACATCCATACATGACTACTGGAAAAACCATAGCTTTGACTATAAAGACCCTTGTCAGCAAAGTGATGTCTCTGCTTTTTAATATGCTCTCTAGGTTTGTCATAGCTTTTCTTCCAAGGAGCAAGCGTCTTTTAATTTCATGGCTGCAGTCACCATCTGCAGTGATTTTGGAGCCCAAGAAAATAAAATCTGTCACTGCTTTCACTTTTTCCCCATATATTTGCCATGAAGTGATGGGACTGGATGCCATGATCTTAGTTTTTTGGCTGTTGAGTTTTAAGCCAGCTTTTTCACTCTTCTCTTTTGTCCTCATCAAGAAGTTCTCAGTTACTCTTTACTTTCTGCCATTAGAGTGGTATCATCTGCATATCTGAGGTTGTTTCTATTTCTCCCAGCAATCTTGATTCCAGTTTGTGATTCATCTAGCCTGGCATTTATGATGTACTCTGCATATAAGTTAAATAAGCAGGGTGACATTATACAGCCTTGATGTACTCCTTCCCCAATTTGGAACCAGTCCATTGTTCCATGTCCAGTTCTAACTGTTGCTTCTTGACCCACATACAGGTTTCTCAGGAGACATTTGCATATATGAAGTACTCACCAAGATAAGTCTATTAACCCTCTGTCTCCATACTGTTATTATAATATTATTGACTGTATTCCTTAGGTTGTTTATTACATGCCCATGGCTTATTTATAAGTGGAAGTTTTTACTTCTTAATCCTTTTCACTAATTTCGGACTCACACCTCCCCTTCTGCATCCACCCATTTGCTCTCTGTATCTGTGACTCTGTTTTGTTGTTTGTTTTGTTTTTTAGATTCCACTTTTAAGTGAAATCATATAGTCTTGTCTTTCTCCATCTGACTTATTTCATTTAACATAATACCCTCTAGATCCATCCATGTCACAAATGGCAAGATTTCATTTTTCATGGCTAAATAATATTTCATATATATATACATACCCCATCTTTATCCATTCATCTATCAGTCAACACTTAAGTTGCTTCCATATTGTGGCTGTTGTAAATAATGCTGCAGTGAGACTAGGGGTGCATGTATCTTTTCAAATCAGTGTTTTTGTTTTCTTCTGGTAAATACCCACCAATGGAATTGCTGGATCATATGGTAGTTTCTTTTTAATGTTTTGAGAAGCCTATTTTCCATTGTGGCTGCACTAAGTTACATTCCTACCAACAGAACGTGAGGGTTCCCTTTTCTCCACATCCTCACTAACACTTATTGTATCTTGTCTTTTTTATAATAGACATCATGACAGGTGAGTGGTATCTCTTTGTGGTTTTTAATTGGCATTTCCCTGATGATTAGTGATGTTAAGCATCTTTTCACGTGTCAGTTTTCTGTCTTTATGTCTTCTTTGGAGAAATGTCTGTTTAGGTCCTGTGCCCCCTTTTCCAATCAAGTTGTTTGGTTTTTATGTTGAATTGTGTGAGTTCTTTGTGTATTTTTTACATCAGATATATTGTTTGCAAGTATCTTCTCCCATTCGGTAGAGTGCCATGTTGTTTTATCCTTAACAAAGACGATGAGAACCCCCTGAGTACAGAAATATCAAGGGAGGAATTTAATACAGATTAAGTAACACCGATGAGGTCCTCATCATCCTGGACATGGTGAGGGAAGGCGTGTTCCTCTGTCAGTGTGCTGGTGCCAGGCACAGAGTTGTTGGTTAATTGGTTAAATGATCATTTAAAGGGTTCTAATTAAGATAGTGGTTGATGGATAAAGACCCATCACATACACACACACACACACACACACACACACACACACACATTAATTGCTAAAGTTCTTTGACTTCCATAGCTTCATCATGTAATTCTGAACAAGATTCTTAAGAATTTTCTTTCCTCTGTTACAAACACAGGTTGGATAGAGATGTAGAGGTCGAAGATTTCCAGCGGTATTCTGAAAAGGTCCACACTTCTCTTTATGAGTGTCCCATTGAGTCTTCACCATTGTTTCTCCTTCACAAAAAAGGAAGAAATTCCTCAAAGCCTAAAACAAATCAGAATAAAAAGGTAAAAGATAATGCTGCGCCAACTTCTAGATTGCCCTTGTATTCCACACATACAATTCTAGTCACTGGTGCTTTATTGAATTTACTCATTTGCAACTGTGTTTGTATGAGAGATATGATTTCTATAGTATCTGATATTGCAGTTTACCAGATTTGTTGTATCAGTTCTTATTCCCAAAGAAACAGTTTGAGTAAGCTTTTGCTCTTACTTCCGACTGCTTTTCATTACAGTGGTTAAAATTGCTCTGTATTTTATATAAAAATATATACTATTTACTGTGATCATTCTCTAGTAGCATTTGTTGTTGCATAACAGCCTCTAGTTTCTGTCACAATCCTAGAAATCATTGGTTCCTGATCTTACCTTGTTTTTCCCTCCTTCCTTGACCTTCCTTTTAACCACTCACATCCACAGTTGATCTGTGCCATCACCTAGAGTGACTTTGCATTCAAAATCTTGAGTCTTAAATTGCGGTCACTGATGACTGTTCTCTCATTCGTTTTACACCTAGCATGTACATTATTTGCCTTCATTACAAATGAAAGTCCAATTCCTTCTCATTCTTTCAGTCTGACCCTCCCTACTCCGTCCTGGCCCAATGTAAACAATGCCATCAAGTGCCGGTGCTCCCATCCTGGTCCCAGCCATTGTCGCCTCTCATCTGAATTACTGTAACAGCCTCCCAGCAGACCTCCCTGTTTTACCTTGTTCCCCAATAGTATATTTTCAGCACACAACCAGATCCTTTTAAGCATGCCTCATCATGTTACTTCTGTGTTCAAAATGGCCCTCCCACTGCACTCAGAGTAAACGCTGAAGTTCCTACAGTGTCATAAGAGGCCCTTGTTCTCACTCGCTCTTCTCCTCCTCTTGATCTACCGGCTGTTTCTAGAACAAGCCTCGTACACTCCTGCCTCAAGATCCTCCCTTGAGCTTTCTTCTTACCTAGACCACGCTTCCCCCAAATATCTGCATTGACAGCTTCTCCTCAAGGATTGCCCAACTCTCATCTGATCAGTGAGGCCAGCCTTAACCGCTGTTTTATTTTATTTGTTTTTTTAATTGAAATATAGTTGTATAATGTTACATAAGTTACGGGTATACAGTATATAGTGATTCACGATTTTTAAAGGTTGTACTCCGTTTATAGTTAATGTAAAATTTGGGCCGTAATCCCCATGTTGTACAATATATCCTTTTAGCTTATTTTATACCTAATAGTTTGTCCCTCTTACTCTCCACCCTTGTATTGCCCCTCCCCACTGGTGACCACTAGTTTGTTCTCTCTCTGAGTCTGCTTCTTTTTGTTATATTCACTAGTTTGTTGTCTTTTTTCGATTCCACATATAAATGATACCCCACAGTATTTGTCTTTCTGACTTATTCACTTAACATAATGCTCTGCAAGTCCATCTATGTTCCTGCAAATGGCAAAATTCTGTTCCTTCTATGACTGAGTAGTGTCCATCGTGTGTGTGTGTGTGTGTGTATAATGTATGTATCTTCTTTATTCATCTTTTGATGGTCTTTTAGTTTGATACCATATCTTGGCAGTTGTAAACAATGCTGCTGTGAACATTGGGTATATGTGTCTCTTCAAATTAGAGTTTTTGTGTAATTTTTGGATATATACCCAGGAGTGGAATTGCTGGGTCATATGGTAGTTCTGTTATATTTTTAGTTTTTTGAGACACCTTCATACTATTTTCCACAGTGGCTGCACCAGTCTGCATTCCCACCAATAGTGTAAGAGGATACCTTTTTCTCCACATCTCACCAGTTCGTGTTCTTTTTGATGATAGCCATTCTGACATGTGTGAGGTGATATCTTACTGTGGATTTGATGTGTATTTCCTTAATTTCTTGGATTTGCCCGGAACACAGACTTTTTTGGGGGTCTTATCTTTTTCCCATATGAGATTAAGTGTTTTGGGCTCCCCTCATGGTCTAGTGGTTAAGAATCCACCTGCTAATACAGGGGATGCGGGTTCAATCCCTGGTCTAGGAAGATTCTACATGCCCTCCGCTTGCCACAATTAGAGAAAGCCCATGCACAGCAATGAAGACCCAGCACAACCAAAACATATATATACATAGTCAGTCTGTTCCAATCTGTATTACAGTATTGTTTTACGGAAATTCCACACTGCTTTGTTTGACTAGTAGAAACCTCCCATACTTCCAGGACTACGGTGGATTTATTTTTATGTGTATAGTTCTGCTGACATTTCGATGGGAATTAGGGAGGGGGAAAGCTATGTGTGTTCATTCTACAATCCTGAACCAGAAATTGTCCTCTCTCCTCTGATCCTGCGTCTCAACCTGACTCGCTGTGTTCTCCAGCTCTCCCTAGCTCCAAACATTTCCTCTTTCTCCGTCCTTACTTTATTGCAAGATTTCTTCCCAAGTGGATCAGATCAGGCCACTCCCTGCTTTTCAGACCTGTGGTGCTTCTCATCACCTAAAATACAAAACCCCATCCTTTACCAAGTCATCTAAGGCCCTTCCTATCCAGCTCCAACTATCTTCCAATTTGTTGTTTAAAAACCAAATCAATTTTCAGTCCTTGAAAAACAGGAACCATGTCACTCACCTTTCTGTTCCCCACCACACACTGCCTGCTGAAGGCACACAGAAACATTGGTTTTCTTTTTCTTCTTCACTCCTACCTATTAGGTACTCAGTAAACATTTGCTTGAATAAATGAGTAAATGACTGAATCTTCAGATTTACTTGCATTTACTTTTGCTTCAGAAATTGACTAAATAACCATTAAATATTAGTCTGTAGTTTCATAACTGTAAATTTTAAAATCAATAGTGCAATTTTAAGAGCACAAAGTAATTTTTTAAAATCATTCTGTATCCTGTCACCTAAGTTTGCTACATATCTTATCACCCAAAACATTCTTAAAAAAATATTTTGAAGATGTTACTAAGTATTTAACTTTTTATGCAGGATATATAAATAATAATATGTGTATTCAAGTGGTATTGTTACATATGATATGAGGATTTTATTTATTGAGTCTCTCAGGGGTCTTTATTGCCAATTTTTTCATTTTCCACTATTTATTAAAGTGTGCATTTAATTTAATCTCAGAGCACTTGTCTCTATAGGTTCAGTATACAAATTGTTTCCAGACTGTGAATGGGAATTTGGGGTTTGTTAACATACTCTGTTGTCGTCTGTTACTGCTGCAGCTATTGCTGGCATTTGCTATGGTAGTAGAGGAATGGAGAGGTCTGATATTTTACGAGTGGAATATGTACAAAAAATATACACTTTAATTATTTAATGATCATTGTTAATGATAAAAAATTAAAAGTGAATTTTTGCTACTAGTATGTCAGTTTTATCCCTTAAATGAGTCATTTCCTACTCTTACAGGGAGAGAAAAGTAAAGATGCTCCTTCGTGGGATCCTGTTGGCCTGAAATTCCTGGAGAGGAATGTTCCAAGAGACTCACACTGCCAGCTTTCCAACAGCCCTAGAGCGATAGAGCACGCCTATCAGTACGGAGGGACAGCCAACAGCCGTCAAGAGTTTGAACACCTAAAAGGAGATTTTGGTGAAAAGTAAAGTAACACACTATCCGTTTAGAAACTTGATGCCATGGCTGGGCTTCATCCTTACTTACCATATGGTCTTCGTTTCCCTGTAATTTTTCTGTGCTGCTTTAGTCTTGTTCTTTTTTTCATCAAAACAAATACTAAATAGCACATGATTCATACTGCCCAATAAATAACATTCTCTGTGACTTTCTTCCCAAAAGTAAGGTGCATATAACAGCACTGTCCTAGGAGTTTGCTGTACTTAATGAAAAAGAAAAGACAATAAAAGAAAGGAAGATGGGGGAAATTTTAAATGACTCATCATCTAACCTTACTGTCACCTTCCCTTTCTGACACAAATTGATTTCAGACTGTAAGTGGGAATGCATCTGAACTGCTGGAAGTTTAATAAGGAAAGACACTAAAAATACAAATGCACTGTGTCTCTGTTGACCCTCAAGCTGTCTCTAAAGTTCATCACCTCTTCCTATTGTTTCACAACTCTCCAAGTTATTTAGGATTATTTAAGATTTCTTTTAAAGTATGTAGCACCCAGATACTCTTATCTAGCTCTTTCAAACATTCATACCATCAGTGGATTCAATAAGAAACTCCTAATTTCCTATTTTCCTAATAGGCAGAATCAGTATTTTGTATTCTTCTGGAAAAATACAGAGTTAATCAAACTGGAAATTAGCTTAATAAATGTATCTTATCTGTGGCCTAAAGCTGAATTTCTAGAAAGTTTATATGAGTTCTACACATTCTGGTAGCTGTTTATAGCATGTGATATCCATTGATTAATTTTTATGGGGAGAAAACTGAATGTGTATTTTAGATAGTACATAAATCATATTGTTTCTATGCAAATTTGTATGTGCATATTAATGGCTGTATAGTATTTTGTCTACATAAAGCTTCCTTAGCATAAAGATTTTTACTACATTAAGTGCAATCATTTTTTCAAAGCAAGACATATTATCCTTTCCTGAAACAACACTTTTTTAAAAAAATTTTTAATTGGAGGATAATTGCTTTACAATGTTGTGTCGGTTTCTGCCATACGACAATGTGAATCAGCCATAATTATATATATGTCCCCTCCTTCTTGAACCTCCCTCCCACCCCCACCCCATCGCAATCCTCTAGGTATCTCTGGTTTGAGCTCCCTGTGTTATATGGCAGCTTCCCACTAGCTATCTATTTTAGATATGATAAGGTATACGTTTCCATGGTACTCTCCCAGTTGGTCCCACCCTCTCCTTCCCTCACTGTGTCCACAGGTCTGTTCTCTGTGTCTGCCCTGTCTCTATTCCCGCCCTGCAAATAGGTTCATCAAAACCATTTTTCTAGTATTCCATATGTATGTGTGATTTTATGAAAACTGTTTTTCTCTGACTTACTTCATTCTGTAGTAACAGGCTCTAGGTTCATCCACCTCACTAGAACTGACTCGAACTCTTATCTTTTTATGCCTGAGGAATACTCAGTTGTACATATGTACCACAACTTCTTTATTCACCTGTCAGTGGACATCTAGGTTGCTTCCATGTCCTGGCTATTGTAAATAGTGCTGCGATAAACATTGGGGTACTGGTGTCTTTTCTGGTTGTGATTTTCTCAGGGCATATGTCCAGCAGTGGAATTGCTGGGTCATATGGTAGTTTTGGGCCTCTGAGGTGGCGCTAGTGATAAAGAACCCACCTGCCAGTGCAGGAGACAGAAAAGGTGTGGGTTTGATCCCCGGATCAGGAAGATCCCCTGGAGGAGGGCATGTCAGTGCACGCCGGTATTCTTGCCTGGAGAATCCCACAGACAGAGGAGCCCCGTGGGGTATAGTCCATAGCGTCTCCAAAGAGTCAGACACTACTGAAGTGACTTAGCACGCATGCATATGGTAGTTTTATTCCTAGTTTTTTAAGAAATCGCCACACTGTTCTCCATAGTGGCTGTATCAGTTTACATTCCCACCAGCAGTGCCAGAGGGTTCCCTTTTCTCCACATTTTCTTCAGCATTTACTGAAACAACACTTTCTTAAGAATGTGGAATTTATCCCTGTTGTATGAGGAAATGGAGAAGGATTTACATTTTTGAATTAGCAGTGCTTACCCAATATTCACTAATAATAATAAGGTGTAATTAGAAGTAACGTTGCTTGGGATTAGATCAGATGGCTTTATTCTTCCTTACACTGTATTGTCTTGGAAAGTTAGAGATCACAGTCTTCTTTGACAAGTGGTAAGCTTTTCCTTCTCATTTACCAGATCCCAGTTTTCCATTCGTCTGAAAACACGTTCCTCCCATGGGATGATTTTCTATGTCTCAGATCAAGAAGAGAATGACTTCATGACCCTGTTTTTAGCCCATGGCCGCTTGGTTTTCATGTTTAATGTTGGCCACAAGAAACTGAAGATTAGAAGCCAGGAGAAATACAATGATGGATTGTGGCATGATGTAAGTTGAAGGCAGAGAATATTATTATCAGCAAATGTCCACCATTCTAATACCCCACTAGTGGTTTCTCTAGAAACATCCATTTACAAATTCTGTTGCTATATGTTCAGAGTTCAGTTTCAGAAACTTTCATTAATTTATTATAAAAATCTTGAAGCTTATTATTTTAAAAGAAATATAATCTGAGTATAATTTTTTGACAGATCAAATATTTTTAGTGCAGTTATTTTAAACAAAAGATTGGTGGCCAGTATAAGCTGAAGTTTGGTTTCTAAGGATTTTTCACTTGACTGGGTTTTTTTCCACTGCCTATAATATTCTAAATTTTCTATGATTGCTGAGTGTCTCATAGACTAAGCTATGGAAGGTACAAAATAGAGTAAATGTGTTAGGAAGAAAGGATACAACAGGTAGAATAACCTAAACATCAAAGCAATTCAGTGTGTGTATAGTGGGAAAAGTAAGCAATGTCAGCTGCATTACTAGAAAGAAAGGATACAGCAGGTAGAATAACCCAAATATCAAAACAATTCAGTGTGTGTATAGTGGGGAAAATAAGCAATGTCAGCTGCATTACAATTAATTATAGTTAAATTTAGGAGCGAGAGCATGTGGGCTGCCAGCTGGGACAGAGAACTCTGCTAATCATAAGCTGTATTCAGAGATTAAGCCTGTAACTTTAAATCAGGCTTTAAAAGAAGAGACAAATTCCTGACCTTCAGTGAAAGGACTACTCTTTAAAGAACCTCTGCAGCACTGCAAATGATAGCACAGTTGAGAGGAGAAGCAACACAGCCTTTCCACTAAGCTTTGGATGTACTAAAGATACACTGTTGTCCTTCTCTCCATCAAGGTGATATTTATTCGGGAAAAGAGCAGCGGCCGAATGATAATTGATGGACTTCGAGTCTTAGAAGAAAGCCTTCCCCCTACAGGAGCTGACTGGAAAATCAGGGGTCCTATTTATTTGGGAGGTGTGGCTCCTGGAAGGGCTGTGAAAAATGTCCAGGTAAGCCAGGTGTGTCGGGTAGAGCCATCGACCTTTAGAGCTGGAAGATTGTTTAATCTAGTCCTCGCTTTATGGTTAGAAAACTGGCAAAAGTCTTTGGCTGGAGATGGGATACATGAGTGGGTACTGTTTTATGGTTGTCTGTCCTCCCTGTGACGTCACAAAGCCCAGAGTGATCTTTTGATGCTAAGGTAGAGGTGAGATGAAGGTATGAACTGTCATACAAAGTCATGTCTCAAGGGGATGCTTGCTTGTTCAGCAAGTACCCATGCTTTTAGTCTTAAAGAACACCCAAAAGAGCATTCCCAGGTGCTCCAGTGGTTAGGACTCTGCTTTCACTGCCCAGGCCTGGGTTCAGTCCCTGGCCAGGGAACGAAGATCCTGCAAGCTGCATGGCACAGCCCCAAAAAAATTACCCAAAAAAAAAGGAAGTCATTATATTATTGGGTGGAAAAAAAAAACTTTCAGGCCATTATGTGAACTATGATCTCATTTTCATTTCTTACACACACACACACACACACACACACAATTTGTAATTGTACAAGGAAATGTGGGAGACATGAGGATATGGTAGAAGAAAACAACATTACTTTTGTAATTTAAATGTTTAGGATATTGGATCTTCAAAAATATTTAGCAATAAAGGAATGCATCAAAGGACTAAGTTTATTTTTAATATAAATACAGGTTTGACTTTAACACAAAGAATACACTTCTAAGATCCATTAAATGGCTTCCCTGGTGGCTCAGTGGTAAAGAATCTGCCTGCCAATGCAGGAGATTCAGGTTTGATCCCTGGGTCAGAAAGATCCCCTGGAGAAGGAAACGTCAACCCACTCCAGTATTCTTGCCTGGAAAATCCCATGGACAGAGGAGTTAGCAGGCTACAGACCACAGGGTCGCAAAAATGTCAGACACAACTTAATGACTAAACAACAACAACAAAGATCCATTAATATGTGTGTGTAAAGCAAAAATGGGGGGAAATGTTCATATTTAATTTGATTTTAGATGAGTAGCCCCAATTCCATAACAGCTTCTTTAAAAGAAAGATTTCTAAAACTGTGAAATCGGTTATCTAAAGTGGCCCGTGTTTCACATCCTGTGGTATGATAAATGCTCAAACACAAGCCAATAAAGCAAATTCTCCACTGTTTATTTAACCATGGTAGATTTAAAAGTTTAGTTCTTTGCTAGCCCTCATCAGCATTAGGTGATCTAGGGCACAGCTGTCTTTCTTAAAGAAAAACAAATGAGAATATTTCGAATTCAGTTTGAAAACCACAGCTGCAATTTACCTTGCTGTGAAAAATGTTGAAATTTTTATACCTTAATTATGGTAGGCTGTTATTATCTAATACAGAATTCTAGCTTCAAAGAGCTCTTAAAAAGCAACAGCCTAGAAAATGATTGATCATTCAGATAGCTAAAACCAATAGGGCAAGAAATTACTGGGTTCCTCTCAGGACACAGATCCCTTCACTGGTGTATCTGTGAGTGTTGAGAAAATGGATTTTAAGAAATGTCTTCTCCTCTCAGATAAACTCGGTCTACAGCTTCAGTGGCTGCCTCAGCAATCTTCAGCTCAATGGGGCCTCCATCACCTCCGCTTCTCAGACATTTAGCGTGACTCCTTGTTTCGAAGGTCCAATGGAAACAGGAACATACTTCTCGACAGAAGGAGGTTACGTGGTCCTAGGTAACAATGACTTATGTTAAAACATAAATCATGAAATACTTCTTTCCTGGAGATGGCTAACAGGGATATTGGGCCCAAAGTTAAAAACCAGAATATCAAACTCAGCCCTTGAAAACTGGTCACTTTTCATAAGGACCACATTTCTCCTCTGCTGCTGTCCAAATAGACACAGGGACCATGCCAACCCCTGTTTGCTTTCCCCAGCCAGTGCTTCCACAGCTGCCATCCCTCTGGGGATGGACCATCTTGGCTCCGTTAGACTTTCTGTGCTGCACCGTGGTCTAACCTGTGTGGGCTTTCGGCTACCTCACACACTGGGTTTTTCTCTGCTCCTTCTAAGCAGCACCCCTTATTCCTACTAAGGAAAGTTCCACTTCCTCCCCTCTCCAGCAACTCCAGCAGACAAAGCTATCCTTAAAAAATTTTCTTTCTGGATTTTTATTCTCAGCTCTTACTCACACTCAACAAAGTTTTTATTATGTGCCTCTGGTATGACAGTCCGTGTGCCAAGTGATGGAACATAATAGTTCTAAAAATAAGGAAATAAAATCCTAAACAGACTACACACAATCACCATCCAGTCCATTCCAACAGCATTCTATAGAGCAACCATTAGGTGTGAGGAGGGTACCAGAACAGGTGCTGAGAAAGAAGACAGGAGAATGTTCCTGCTTTCAACATGCCCTGAATAAAGACCTTACAGTGCAGCCAGTTATCCCTTCTTAAACCTTCCCCATGTCCAACAGAATAACCGGAGGCAATATTTCCTCTTTGTCTAGTTCACGATTTTACTTTCCTTCCTCCTCCTTTATCCCTACGAAAACAGCGACAGGCACATTCCTCTGCCTTTCATTGAATTTCAGTGAAAAGAACTGAAAGATTTTGACAGCCTGAAAAGCATAGCAACCTGCACAGTTTATGTTCTCAGTAAGCATTAATAGCAGGAAAACTTTAAAAAGTGACCTATAAAAAGATGCGTGAAGTGAACATTATTAAGATGCCCAGCTTTGCAGTGAGTCTCTTAGAGTGAACACAGCTATTCTTAAGAAGAATTCTTTTTCTTGCATCACTGCAAAAACAGCTCCTAACCGCTTTTGCTGTTCTTTCTCTTTCCTCCCAAATGTTCTACAGCACTGGCTCCAGTGATCTTTTTTAAGAATTATTTTAAATACAGATCTGATGAAGTCAGCTCCCTTGCTCAATGTCTGCAGTATAAAGTCTGTCTTCCTACTGGAGCCCTGGAGCCCTTCCCCGTGTGGCTCCTGCTGGCCTTCCCTACTTACCCTTCCTCACCCTCACTCGCAGGGCACGGTCCAGCCCCACTGGCCTCTGCCGTGCTTTCCAGACGTCCCAGCCTCTGCACTTGGGTTCAGACCAGTTCTTCCTAGTTAGCTCTTTCCTGCTTCTCACTTTTGAAGTAATAAATAGTCCTGCTAGTTGGAACCAATTTTTCCTCACCTGAGCTCCCATAGCCCTGACGTATTTTCAGCATGCTGTTTCCACCCCGCACTCCACAACAGGGATGGTATACTAGTTATCTCAGACCCGCTCAGAGCTTTCCAGCGTGTTTGACGTGGAAAATGACACTTTCTACTTATCTACTGAAAAATGAGTCAAATTTTCCAAAAGAGATGCAAAAATATGCAATTACAAAATCATGCCATGGTTACAAAATTTAGGTTGCTGTTCTTGAGAACTAATAGTATTTCTCTCCACAGATGAGTCTTTTAATATTGGATTGAAGTTTGAGATTGCATTTGAAGTCCGTCCCAGAAGCAGTTCTGGAACCCTTGTTCACGGCCACAGTGTCAATGGGGAATACCTAAATGTCCACATGAAAAATGGGCAGGTAGTGTGTTAAAAATAGTTTTAACAAGTCTGTCTTCTCTGACCTTGTATTCTAGATCTGAAGCAGTTTTATTTCACAGAATATTTCATCGATCTTTCCTAACTGAGGGGAAAAACAAACAACAGGGAAGCTATAACATAAAATTTAAATGCAGGCAATATTTGGATTCAGATTCATATGTTGGGAATTGATTTGATTAGAGCAAAGAGCCATGAAATTGTGACAAAGCCAAAAAATCAATAATTAAAAGGTTTTAATAAAAGAATAAGAAGAGGAATTTTTTACAACAAATGGAAGCAGCAAACATTCATCTGTCTGTAATATGTATGCATACCATACATACATTCTTTTCACCTGCTAAAAATAAAAAAAAATTGTTATAATTAAACACCACTTTGATCCTTAAATAATACTAAAGAACATTCATGAGAGTATTCAAATAAATATGAAGCATATTTTCATCAATGTCCCTAATGTAACATAATTGATTTTCATTTGAGTTCCAGTATATTCTATGAAACCATATAACAATGAAAACAAATCCTTATATGGTGCTTACTGTGTGTCAGTTACTAAATGCTTTATATGGATTAACTCATTTAGTCCCAGTAACTCTGTGAAGTAAGTATTACAGTTATCACTCTTATTTTGCAAATGAGAAAACGTGGCACAGAGCGAGGGAAGCGGGTGTGCTGGAGTATGAGCCCAGGCAGTCGGCTCTAGTCCACGCTCTTCATCAGTACCTCTGCCTGCCTTGTACAGCACATTCCATCTTTAAAGGAGTTCATTGCTATCTTACTGTTGTTCCTCTGCCCCCTCTTCTCTCTGGTGTCTCTATTTTGTTCTCTTTCTGAGGAACACATTTTCGCTAATCTACTGAAGAGTGACCCCTTGTGTTCAAATTGCAAAGCTAATATCTGGATGTTCAAAGTTTTGCTTCCCTGTGGTAAATGTAAGAAATCTCATCTTATCTCAATGAGGAGAAATGAAATGAAATTCCACAATGTGCCCTGTCTTTTGCAGGTCATAGTGAAAGTCAACAATGGCATCAGAGACTTTTCCACCTCAGTGACACCCAAGCAGAGTCTCTGTGATGGCAGATGGCACAGAATTACAGGTGAGGAAAGCTGCGTGTCCTGGATTTCCCTGATAAAGTGAGCCTATACACCCACCTCTGACATGCTGACTTGAAAGAACTTAGTCTATATAACTTATATGACAGAATATGTAATAACTGATAGTCTAAAAGTAGTCAAGAAAAGAGAATCAAATGTTAATATACTAAAATGCATATATTGAATCCACATGTGATTTGAAAATATTAATGCTGCCAGAATAGTCTTATGGAATTGTTTAAATAATGAATTATTTATAAAGCAAAGAAAAAGTATCAGAAAGAGTATTCTAAATATTCTGCCTTTCAAAGGAAAATTTTAGTGATTGGTTAGACATTGATGTTTTCAGTGATTAGAGGGAAGTGTATGGTTTATTCTGGAATAAATAAAAGCTATTGCTGTAATAAATTATTCCCTTTCATGTGAAAATTAATCACCTCAATATCACTTATGACCACTCTTTTCCCTGTATTTCAGTTATTAGAGATTCAAATGTGGTTCAGTTGGATGTAGACTCTGAAGTGAACCACGTGGTTGGACCCCTAAATCCAAAACCAGTTGATCACAGGGAGCCTGTGTTTGTTGGAGGTGTTCCAGGTAAGAGTTATTTAAAGTGACGAGTTTCCAAATCCAAAAGAACACTTAAAATCTCATAAGTGTTATTACAGTATTAAGAGTTGAGCTATGTGTTTTTATAATTCACCTAGTAACTCCAAGAATTTTATATACAATATCCTTTCATAGGGGACTTTTCCAGGTGTGCAGTGGTAAATAATTTGCCTGCCAGTGCAGGAGATAACAAGAGATGTGAGTTCAATTCCTGGGTCAGGAAGATCCCCTGGAGTAGGAATTGGCAACCTTCTCCAGTGTTCTTGCCTGGAAAATTCCAGGGACAGAGGAGCCTGAAGGATACAGTCCCTGGGGTCACAAAGAGTCGGACATGACTGAGCGACTGAGCACACACACATCCTTTCATAGGAAAATGTATACTGATGATTACTAAGCACACAGCACATCCAAGGATCAAAACAAAATACCGGGTAGAACTACATGCAGCATTCTAAACAGTAGGTACTACTGTCCCTCTGCTGTAGCTGCTTAATTTTTTCTCTTCTCTTTACACACGTCTCTCACATACACACAGCAAAACACACTCTGTTTTCTTTCTTACACAAAGAAAACTCATTTGCTATTGCTGCTGTAGGATCTGAGAACCTTAGAAGACTAAAAGTTTGGTGACAATTGCTCCTCTTCCACATTAAGAGAGAATACGCAGTTCTTCCTGTCCAGGACTGGTGTGAAACGTGAAAACAGCTGCAGACCATAAGTTCTGTTGTTCCTACATAGTGACATTCCCTAAGAGAGGTTCCCAGCTGCAGTTCTGTAAACATCATCAGTAACACCAGTGCTGTCATCTGCCAAGAATGGTGGATAGTCCCGGATGGTGATGGGGCACTTATGGACCCCCCACAATTACTTTAAGCCTCTAAAGCAGGGACCATGACCTTTTGTTGAAAGTGTTTATTTCACACACTTCATTCACTTGGGAAAACTGAATGATAAATGTAGCATGAGGGAAAAATCAAGCTTTTACAACTGGAATTTGGTGAAGATTTAAAGGAAAAACTTAACCTAGTTTTTCCTAGCATCCTAACTATACTATTTTAGACTGACCCATGTAAAGGCAAATAATGCTTTAACCAACAGAGTGAGAAACATTAAGCATCCAGTCTTAGGTACTCACAAAATAGTACCAACTAAGCAGTCCTCTGCTTTGTAATGTGGATTTTTAAAAATGCCAGTATAGACAGTAACAACTCACTGATGAAATAGGAGACCCTCCAAAAGCAATCTTTCTCCTTTACTTCTATTATCCACTCCTGTCTCCATTCCTTAGTCCTCTCCTCCTGCTCCAGGCTTCAGTTCTGAAATACTGGCAAAGACCACATTGCACTTCATGCAGGTACAGTGCGGAAGATGGATCCTGTCAGTCCTTCCATTTCTGCACATTGCTTTCTTCCTGGAGATCACAACATAGTTTAAAATATTGCAGGTTCCCAGAGGCCTACAGGATCGAAGTCAGCCCAGCATGCAAGGTCCTGATTCTCTCTCCCCTCTTTGCCCCTTTGCGCCTAGGGCCTCCCCCTGCCTTCTGGGGCTTGCAGTTCTCTGAATGTTCAGTAGTGAACTTTGCTCCAGGCCTTCACACAAGAGCACAAGGCCTCAATTTCTAGAAAATGTTCTTCTTTCTTGCTTCTCCCACTTCTCCACCAACTTAACTCCTATTGACCTTGAGGATTCAGCTCATACTTCTTACACACATGCCCCACCCCACCCCACCCTGAATATCACTTTTATGGCACTCACTGCAGAATATTGTTGAAGCTAAATAGCATACTCCTTGCTTCCAGAGAGCATGACTTCATCACACAGCAAACGTATACATGCTGTCACTTCAGTCGTGTCCAACTCTTTGTGACCCAATAGACTGTAGCCCGCCAGGGTCCTCTGTCCATGAGGATTCTCCAGACAAGAATACTGGAGTGGGTTACCATTCCCTTCTCCAGAAGATCTTCCTGACCCAGGGATCAAACCTGCATCTCTTATGTCTCCTGCATTGCAGGAGGTTCTTTACCTCTTGCTCCACCTGGGATACTGAGTGTCTATTAAGCACTGTGCTAGGCTCCAGGAGATGGACCCAACAAGCATGGCCCTCCCTCACGGAAGTTACAGCATTTGTTCTTTACTTTGCACCCAGAGTGCTTACTGTATCATTCAGACATGTTTCTCCCTCTCATTTCTGTATTTTTGAGTCTCATTCCAGCATGACACACTACCACCATCTCTCACTACAAGACTTGCTCCACAGACTGGCTGGGCAGGATGTACCTGAAGCCAAACTCTGCCTGAGACATATCCTGAAGAGCAAATTTGAGCTAATGAGCCAGCACATAGGAACAAGCAAGGCCAGTGAGGCCTACCCACCAGCCCTCTGCACCACTGCAGCTTTTAATTCCATCTACAGATCATGCAGCAAGTCTAGGACAAAAAAAAGTATAATTTAAGATGAACATCATTAATTACATAATTTTTGAGCTGTTCAAGATTAGCTCCACTAAAATCACATCAGAAACTGGGGCATGAAAAAGAATAACTAAAGGAAATTAGGCATAAATGAAACCACTGTATGCACTGAAATCTTAGAATCCCAACCAGCTCTCTTATACCAGGCAGAGCTCTGGTAACACACTATTTCTATCAACAAAGAGTTAATGCATTG
The DNA here is from genome assembly GCF_019320065.1 of Cervus canadensis. Taxonomy (NCBI): domain Eukaryota; kingdom Metazoa; phylum Chordata; class Mammalia; order Artiodactyla; family Cervidae; genus Cervus; species Cervus canadensis. Next base: position 60,200,012 of record NC_057405.1, on the reverse strand, counting down.
AAATTCATGAACTTTGTATCAGAAAATTCAACTTTATTGTATGATCATTTAAAAATCAAAATTAGAAGTTTTTGAGTTAGCAACTATTCATTCCTCTGCTGAAAATCTTGCATTATTCTGTATATAGTCAAGCTTTCAACCTGAGGAATGTTTGCTCTTGAAATCATGTGTTGATTTTATTAATCAATTACTTAGGGTTCTGGGGCACTTTGCCACCACTGTAATAAATTGTATAGTGAATTATGCAAACCATAATTTCTATATGAACTGTTTCCTCTAGAATTTGTCCCCCATGAACCAAACAGTGGTAAGCCTGGGTAGATTCAAAATCCATGTTCTAAAACTAGTATCTAAAATGAACAGAAGAAAGGGATGTTTTACCCTTTATATTCTTTCCTGTTCACTCTTTATTCTGATGACATACATACACTGTACAGTCTTGAAGGACAATAAGTCACACTAGAGACAAGGGGAATTGATCTCTTAGGCCCCTTCCAAATCTAAAACTTGATGCTTATCATTCTAAATATGAAATGCTATTTCCATGATTTATTTTCAATAAACAAAGCTTCTGCATTCTTAATCTACATTGCTTAGAAAACTTATTACAGCCCCTTGATGGTATTTAACTTGCTGTCCTTTTTTATGTTCTTTCCCAAGTTACTGATTACTGAGTATTTTCCATGTTTTTCTCTCACTGTTCACATAGCTATTTTGTACATAATAATAAACTTTGACTAAATGTATTTTAATTTCATGATATTCCTAAGCTCCCTAAATTGCTTTAAATTATATTGCTTCTATCATTTCAACACATTTAATTGTGTCTGTACAATTAATAAGCACAAGGCTTCTTCCAGATCTCTAATTAAGATAAGGGGAGAAAGTTCCTCTGGCATACCCCAGGGCACCTGTACCCACACAAAGACTTGGCTAGTTATCTTTATCCTATTTATAGTTCTTAAACCCTGAGAGCTCAGGAAAATTAAAATTTAGTTTATTTGAATTCATTATTTCCTCATTATATTTTATGAGCTTGGCAAAAATGTGGAGGATTAAGGATGAAGGGTAATGATACGAATTAAACAGAAACATTAACCAATTCCAAGAAGAATTTAGAAGCTGAATTTTCTTTCTTCTGTCTGAGTAAATCATACAAAATAAGTGAGGCCCAGGTGAAATTAACTCTAAAAAGCATAAGCAAATCCTGAAAATTCACTGCTGAGAGTTTACTTCTCAGTGGTAAATTTCAGTGATAATTACACAGCTGAATTATACTCAAAACTTTAAAATTACTACATGTGCATATTATTTCAAAAGCAGATAATGTTCCTAAAAAAAATTACTATATTCCATCTTTGACATGTAAATCATCTTGATAATGTAAGTGGTTATGATGTATGTTTTTGCCACCAAGTAGTATTTGGGCTTGGGATGCCTTGATTGCAAACTCGGTGTTCATTTCTTTTTCCAGAGTCTCTACTGACACCACGCTTGGCCCCTGGCAGGCCCTTCACAGGCTGCATCCGTCACTTCGTGATTGACGGGCGCCCGGTGAGCTTCAGTAAAGCAGCCCTGGTCAGCGGTGCCGTGAGCATCAACTCCTGTCCAGCAGCCTGACGCAGCAGAGCTATCCAACACAAAGTTCTTTAGAGCACTGAAAGAAATACAAGGCCAGCCAGGAGGTGTGGCGGTTCTTCCTCTCAGTAGAAGCTTTCATCTAGTTGAGCAGGACTTCAGTGAGTCATCAGGGACTGGATGTTTATTATTTCTTACTTGGATTCTTACCTTGGTTCCAAAATGTCTGCCATGGATAACAGTCAAAGGAGCATTAAACTTACCTGTATTTTATAACTTCCTGCTGGTGAAATTCCTGTTCCTGTTTCTAATAAAAGAGAAGGGATTCTAAATAAACACTGGCACATATTTTTAAAGTGTGGCTAGATCCTCAGATTCCTCTTTCATTTAGGGATGATAACATTCAACTTAAACCAAACTGTCTTTAGTATACTTCCTTTATCCTGAAAAGATTTACTGCCTAAAATTAGATGATCAGATTTGCTTTTACCACTTTGGTCTATCAGGATAGCAAAAATATTTTAGGCTTATCAAGGTTTAATAAATAAATTTCTAACAAATTATCAGAATGGTAATTTGTTTCCAGATAAGAAAAAAAAAAAGAATGCCTCAATCGAATAAATGCTTACTTTTTTCCCCTTACTTCCTTAAAAGAAAAATAAAATTGTGTGAGGAGAGGTTCTTGTAGGATATTGTTACAGTGCATTTTGTAGGAATCATGAAGGACATTATGTGGCAAAGAGTTAGACAAAATCATGCATCCACTCAAATGTATAAAAGTCCTTTTATTAAAAGTTTTTTCCCCACATACCTGCAACACAAATAGTCTTATTTATAAAATGTTATAATCATTTTAAGGTATATATATTAATAAAATCTTGAAAAGGAAAAATTGGCTTTACTAGCTGATAGGATATTAAAATATAGAAACTGAAATAAAAGAATTATACATGGAAAGAAAATCAGCGTTGAAGACAAAATGAGAAAATAGGCCCTCATATCAACAGGACTGAAGGTATGTAACAGGAGTAACTGGGGGTATGGGGAGGAAGTATAAAATGTTTTGAGGAATTACTAAGGAAATAAAATAATCTCTTACATATATATATGTAATTATTTACATTCCCCTCCTACCCTCATGTCTCTGATACATTAATAATGATGATGATGATCAGGGAAAATAGCGAATATCTACTCATAGAGGACTTACTAAGCGCCAGCCTCACAATAAGGTAAACTGAAGTAGGTTTCACTTGATCATCACACATCCTACAAGGCAGCATGTGCAGATGAGAAACCTGAGATGTAGAACTGTTAAATGACATGCCAGCTGTCATTCAGCTAGACTGAGGAGCCAGAATCGGAACCAGGACTGCTGCCTACCTCCAGAGCCAGCCTGAGTGTCCCCTTCCTTCTTGCCTCCAGGGGACTGTCTGCCATCGGGCTAACCCTCAGCTGGTCTCCAAAGCTGGAGTCACAAACTCAACCACCTACCAAGCCAGAAAGATATCATAAGAGTGAAGTTGGTTGGGTCTGACAGAAAATCAAAAGGGCACTTGCCATGGCTCATTAGAAGGGCAGCAGGTACCCGGCCAATTATTACCATAAAAGAACACAAGTCTTAAAGGGCCAGAGTTTCCAAAAGAAGATGGAAATGTGAAATTTGAGGGGCTTGAAATGGCCTGATTTTTCAGTTAGTAACTAAAAACAACAGCAATTAAAATGACAAAAACGCTAGGCAGACCAAACAAAACCTTCTGAAAGCTAAGGGGTTCTGAGCTAATGCAGTTTCTGGGCTAAAGACTCTGAATCCAGTAGGGCCTTAACTAGTATAGGTTGAACCAATGCTTCAAACACACTAAGCCCTCATAGTATTTCCTACACTAGATCCAAGCAGAAGGCAGTAGCTCTGAAACACCCTGCCATTTTCTTTTCCCAAAATTTTCCTGAGACATCCTAGAGGGCCCTTCTGTCCCTTCATTCTCAGCAGTGGCCCAAAGTCAACTCCACCAGCCAAGCTGCAGACTGGCTGGACCTCCAGTAGCTCCAGCTGGTGTGTACACAGACTCACATGTATGCAGACCAGAACCACAAAAATTCTTCTATTTAATGTCTTCTCTACAATTACAAGGCCACTTCTTTGCAGTTAGTATTTCACACTTATGCTCGGCAAAGAAGAAATCTACTGACCCCCTATCTGCTGACCTGGTTAACAACCACACAATGACATTCAGAAACTTTTGAGTTTACCATTTATAAAAGCTTGATTCAGTTCTTAGATGGGAGCCTGTCTTCTCTCAACTTCCATCTAGGGAGTTGTCCTTTCTTTTAGTTAATCATAGTATATTGGAACTTCATACAGAAAAACATGGATGGATGTTTAGAGTAATTCTGACTGGTTGTCATTCATGACCCCTGCCTGTTCAAAGCACCTTCAAAATGAGGCCTCCCATAGCCCCAGTTTGAAGGAGCAGCCCTATTCCGGCCTGTACCTTACCGTCCTTATCTCATGGCCACAGCTGATTGGGAGAGGGCACCCTCCAACAGCTTTACAGTGAAGCAACATCCCGTTATCAAGTGGTGTGAAAAGATGAGTTCCAACAACTGAACATTTTCTCATGAAACTGACTTGCAAAGCACAAAGTATCAAGCACACAGCAATAAAAGCTGAAGCACAAGTGATCTCATCTAGAAGTATGGGTTTAAGTCCTTACCATACACATTTACAGACACACACTTCTCATTCTATAAACATACAACATACATCCACCTACAGTCCATAGGGTCGCAAAGAGCCAGACATGACTGAAGCAACTTAGCCCCCACACACACACCTTTTGTCCGTTAAGAACCACCTCAGTTCTGCACTCACAGTTTGTAAGGGGGCATCTCAGAAGACACTGAGCTATTTCTGTTCCCTGGGCCCTATTTCCTTGTACATAACATGGCAGTACAGGGTGTTAAGTAGGGTCTTTGCTTACCTTATTCGGTGAATACAGACTTCAACTAAGACCATAAAGCAGTAAATACACAGTTCAGGTTCACCACACTGAGGCATGAAGCCAATCCCTTCTCTTTAGGACTGGCTCAGAGAGATCATTTCGGTATAAGCAGTAAAACCACAATGCCCCCAACACACCACACACCACATACCACACACACACACAGACACACACACACACACATACACACACACAGTCTGTGTAAGGAAAGGCAACAGTAGCGGTACTGTCCTGCATGTCAAGTTTCATGAATTTTGTCTGTTATCCACTGATGTGCTATAAAAACCTAGAACAGTACCTGACATGTAGGTATGTGCTCAATAAGTACTCTTTGAATAAATTTCAGGAAAGCAAATTTTCCATAAAAGTTACCCCCTCATCGTGCCTCCCAGGGCAATCACTTACAAAGTACTTGGCAATCTTCAAAAAGGAAAAAGTGATACTGGCTCCTCCACTTGGGTTCCCCTGAGCCCTAGGGATCTCTGATTTGCCTGAATTTACAGAGACAATTCCCAGAGGAGGGCATGGCAATCCACTCCAGTATTCCTGACTGGAGAATCCTGTGGACAGAGGAGCCTGACAGGCTACTGTCCAAAGGGTTGCAAAGAGTCACACATGACTGAAGCAACTTAGTATAGAATACCAAGGAAAAAATGGCATATCATGTCAGAGAGACAAGCATCCCCTCAAGTCTTTAGTAACCTTTCAAGTCTTGAAAAGTAGACGAAAATGTTGGCTACCATGGATAAGGTCACTCAATTTATAAACTTCATAGCACCAGAGGACACCATTCCCAGAGGATACTACCGGGGGCAGGATGGTGTGGGTAGAGTTGTAGATGAGTTTTAGAGGTGAAAGCCTGATAATCTGCCAAATCATGGGATGGGCAGGTTATTTCCCCTCCTTGGATGCAGTTTAGTTACTTGGAATCAGTTTAAGCTTTGTTAGGGCAGATTCAGAGCAGCCTTCAGTCCACAGCTATCCTCCACTCCAGACCCACCCACACTGAGGCAGTATCTAACTGATATATCATTAAATGATCTTTCCACTATGGTTGAAACACAAATTACTCCCAGCCTTGTATGAGCTCGGAGGAATTTTTCACGACTCCTTTCTCCGTTCCCATCATGCTCTCCTCAGCCTTGGTCAATTTCCTTTATGGATTTTGTTCTCTTCCTTTAAGGAGTCTTAAATTTTTTTTTGGCAGATAATTAAGTTACTCATGAATCACCTTGATTCAAGTCTTATTTTTAAGCTTTGTTAATGTTCACGTATATTAGTTTTTAGTCTAGTGCTAGTTTAGACCTCCTACTAAGATATGTGACCTTTCTGAGGTCTCTATTCAATGCCACACATGTTCACAAAGTCTTTCCAATCTGGCTGGTTGGAATTCAGACACCTCTCACCACTATGTGAGCTCTCAGAATTTCTCCATTTATAAATCTCTGATGAAAAGTTTTTCTTTTCACCTCATGTAGCACAGATGCATCTATGTCCATGTAACTATAGCTAATAAACCTTTCATTTAAGAAGGCTTATGTATAAGCCTTATGTAATGTAGGAAAGTAGACAAGAAACTGGGGAAACTATCTGACACTAAAGTCAGTCTCCTGGAGAAAAGAAAATTTTATAGCATGAAGGGTAGCAACCATCAAGAGGAAAAGAAAGCAAGCTGAGTTTCTTGGAACCATTACAAGAAGAAAAAGAAAACAGAAAAGGCTGGCCTAGACCTCAAAACTGAACCTTAAGTCTAATCAAATAAAAAGATCCATCTGAAGTTTCGCAATACTAACTACAGACAATTTCAAGATGACTGGCTAGGACATGAGGTCAAGGGTGACGAGGAGACATCATTATTCCTTGGGGTTAGAATCATAGCCTTGACCTCATTATAATAAAGTTAACCAAAAACCTGAGCTCCCTTATGATAGCAGTGCATATGCTTTGCAGATTAACCATGGACTAAGAATCTCCTTTGGTCGTGGGTATTATTCCAAAATGCATAACCCACAGGGCTCCGTTTCTCTCCCAGTATAATCATTCCTGAGCAGAACATTATCAAAAGACAGAAAGTGGCTTAGGGAATTCAAGTGAAAGGGTTTGGCTAAGTAGCAATTCAAATATAAGCAAAGGAAACCAGCCCAAAACACATTAATTATTGAGGAGGAGCCCTTCCTGTCTGATAATCAAGGTGACTTAAGCTTCACCATGAATTATTGATATTAATGATCCACTGTGAGCAAGATGATCTCGAAGGACCTTTCTAACTGTGAAATATTATTCTGTCTTATCTATCAGACATAACTGATGACTTATCACTGCACACGTTTTACAGGCTACATTTCTGTCTTTCCCAACTAAAAGTAAACATTTCAACTACTGTCATCATCCAAAGGTGCCACCGCCTTTATTTGTTTACCAGATCATAAGATGATACTGGCCCATTACCCTTGACCTAGTCAGACCTCTACAAGAGACTTAACGGTGCTATTTGGGATGCATGTCCTTGCTGCTTTGTGCAGGTGGCTTTCGCATTGTTGCATAGACAGTGATGGGAACATCGGTTATGGTCAGGCAATGACTTCCAGGGCATCTTCGGAGCTGCCTAAATAAAACAACAAATGACATGTAGTTAGATATAAAAAAGGAAATTTTTTTCAGAGCACCAAAGTCTGAATGCATATTCAGCTAAGTCATTTTGAAATCTCTCAATGTCAGAAAATAATTATAACACAGTAGCACTAACGGAGCAGACGTTTTAGACTTACATTGCAAAGAAATTGTTGCTAAATGGTGTGCCATACATTTAATCAAAGGATATTTATAAATATAAAGATAACCCTCCGTATGTTCATTCTGAAAGGTATGCAGTGATTACTTAATAGCCAAGAAAAGTGGAGGGGGTGGTGCATAGCTGTAAACCTAAGTGACAATACTGTGGCAATTCATATGTATATGCATCTTAAAATCACTCCAGTTGAGTGATTTAAAAACTAGACTATTTGTGGAAAAATATAAAACTGAACATATGATTCCATGTACTATTCAAATGTCGATAGGCTCTCAAGTTTAAAAGAGCTTTAAATGACATCTAGTCCAAAAATACACTGAGTGCTTGAATTTCCTTTCTAACATCCCCACCAAACAATAACCCAACCTTAAACATTTCTAAAGACTAGTGATAACTATTTCTCACAGTCATCTGTTTTATACCTGAAGAACTCTGATGTTTAAAGTACCTCCCTTATCAAGTTTAAATTCGTGTTCTGAAACTTTCCAAGCCATGAGAAATCAAACAATATACTATTTGCTATGGTAAACAGCAGAAAAACTCCTATTATAGTTTTCTTCAATTTTGCAAAAATGATTTTGTTTCACAGAATCTTCACCTCTATATCACTTAACTTCTGCCAAATGTCAAGTAAAAGCCAAAGCGACACTAAATCTGAGGTCTGAGTTTTCATCTTTTATAGCCTTATGCCTAGAACAGTGTGCCCTGCACATAAAAAACACTGAGGTTTGCTTATTTGATGGAATGTTATATAATCTTGAAGCTATAAACAAAAAAATCAAGATAAATATTTACCCCAAAAAATGGTCTACCATTCAGACTTAGAGGTATAATACACAGACTCTGTGCTAAGAAAACCTAGGCTGTGTTAAGACTGATTTAATGGGACTTCCCTGGCAGTCTGGTGGTTAACACTTCACCTTCCAAGGCAGGGGGTGTGGGCTCAATCCCTGGTCAGGGACCTAAGATCCCACATGCCCTGCAGTCAATAATGGAAACATAAAACAGAAGCAATATTGTGACAAATTCAATAAAGATTTTTTAAAAAATGGTCGACATTAAAAAAAAAAAAAAAGGCTTTATAAAAAATACCAATTTAATAACAGTAGTATTCCAGGGCTGCTTTCTTACTAATTGAATGTTAACTAAAGCTCGTATTGATGATAGCCATTATATGTCTCCTCAGTTATTAGGGTTAAGAAGACTTTTTTACCTGGTTGGTGACATCTCTTTCCCATTACAGGCAGCACTGGAGCTCAGTCCAGGCTCCAGCCCAATTGAAGAATCTCCCCCTTCCACTGGAAACCTCCTTGGCTGAGTCCCAAACCGAAAAGGCATAATTCACTGAAAACCTAGGTTAGAAAGTTAAAATAAGGGAGATGAGAGGTGATCTGTTTTCAGAAAGCTCTTCGGAATTCTTAACATTAATTCTGCTACAGGCACATAAAAACATTCTGAAAAATGACATTTTTAAAGATCTACCATACACACTCTATTTATACAACTCTCCCTTACATACAATTTTAAGTCTTGAGCAAAATTAAAATGGCCACTAGATGATAAAATTAAACTGTGCCCTATGGTTAACATAACTGAAGTCCATTTCTGTTATATGAAAAAATAACTATCTGACTTTGAGTAGTTATGGCAACAACAGGCTTGACCTCCCTGCCTCTCTGCCTATCTAAGCACTTCTCTTCCTTTGATACACAGCCGTTTCACATGTGATATCTACAGCTATTCCTTCTATCCCTGGTGATCATCTAGTAATCAACAGCTACTCCTTCTGTCCCTGGTGATCATTCGGTAACCCTGCTCCTCCACATTTACAGTGCATTAGTTAAGAAAGTGCCACGGGAGACTTGGATTGACCTGGATTCAAATCCTGGTTCTGGCACTTCCCAACTATGTAATCTTAGGAAAGATACTTAACCAAGTATATTTTCAAAAATAAACTGAGTTTAGTAATGGTATCCACCTCCAGGGTACCAATGAGGATTAAATGAAGTAATGCATGTAAAATGCAGCACCTAAGACATAGTACACGCTTAATAGATGTTAATTATTATTACTCAGCAGTTGCTGAGCATCATTAAATACATATACAAATATAATGCAATGTATATATGAGATATGTATGATACACACACAGCTACACAAAATAAGCTCCTTACTGCCTGCCCACTGTTGTCTCTGCTTGGAATTCTTCCCCACCTCACTGCTCCCACTCTTTACTAGTTAGGGCCAAATCATTCATTAAGTCTGAATTTAAATTTCACTTTCTCAGAGGTGCCTTTTATAACCCTTCATTATATGTTTTCTTAACACTCTATTACTACTTTGTAACAGTTATCATCACTGATTCAGGATTTCTCAACTGCAACACTACTGACATTTAGGATCATATAATTTTTTGTTGAGGAGGGAAGAGGCTGTCCTGTGCCTCGTGGGAAGTTCTGTAGCATCCAAGGCCTCCATTTACTTACACACCAATAGCACCCTAGCCCCAAAGTTGTGACAGTCAAAAATGTCTTCAGACATTGCCAAATGTCTCTTGGTAGAAAAGGGGAGAAAAATCTCCACCTGTTAAGAACCAGTGCTCTAAAATTCTGTAAATGTTTTTCCTTAATTATTGTCCCCCCCACTCTCATTCTATGTCTCTGTCACCATGGATTAAATCCTTAATACCTAGAACAGTGCCTGGGAAAGTGAAAGTGAAAATGTTAGTCACTCAGTCATCTCCGACACACTGCAACCCCATGGACTGTAGCCTCCCAGCCTCCCTGTTTATGGGATTCTCCAGATAATAGTACTAGAGTGGGTTGCTATTCCCTTCTCCAGAGGATCTTCCCGACCGAGGGACTGAACCAGCATCTCCTGTATTACAGGCAGACTCTTCACCGTCTGAGCACAGTAGCTCTATCTTGTATAAATTCACATGTCTTCAGCAAAGGACAGGAAAAGTGAAAAATATCTCATAACTGTTTCTTATGCCTAGTGCAGTATTCTATGCCTAATAAGTATTTATGATGGTAATAATAAAACTAAATTATGAAAGCTTTGGAATTTGAATATTATAGTAGTTTTTATAGACTGTGTATCAATTATTAAGGGGAAAAAATGTCACATTCAATGACAAGTTAGTAAAATCATAGTAAAAATCTATGGCTTAGTTTGACTATTGTATGGAAGTATTAAGTTTCAGCTAATTTGGTACATAGACTTACCGAAATAGGCCCAGTCTGATTCCTGTAGAGGTGAATAAATCAATTGCTTCTACTGACCTTCCAGGGAAGGCTGGAACTGCCAAAGGAATGATGATCAAATGTTCCAGTAACACCCAGAAATTGTGACATCAGAAGATTCTTTCACATAGTTTCCTACCTGCTAACAAATAAAATATCACAATTCACAGCTCCAGCACAAGCTAAAACTCAGCCAAAAATTGTCTCTAAAGTATATATGAAGGTTTTATTCTTGCTGTCATGGCCTTGTTTTCTAGTAATATTAAATATTTTAACCTATGAATGCTGCATCTCTATTTTAAATCAACCATCTAATCTGCACAAAATCACATGAGATTCTTCTCACTTCATATGCTATTTTTCTCATTATCTTTGTCTCCCAGGCTTTCCCTTAATTAATAACCCAGGTTAATTCAATCTACCTATTCCTCATCCCACTGAAAAGGCCTCAAACTGCACTTTTACAAATTTCTCTCTAGTTCTTCCTGTGCAGGACTTTCTACCACCTCTCTTTAATGCCTGGGCTACCTCTTATTTCTTGTTTCCTCAAAGGAGCCTTGAAATTCCTAAATGACAGGAATAATGACAATTGAGAAAGGGAGAACACATCTTACACGGTCCTCTCCTGTTCCCTGAACTCCGAGGTTCTCCTCTGTTCATACCATCTTTACCAAATGAATGATGATCAAAGAGCCCAGTGACACCCAGAAATTATGACAGCAGACATTCTTTCATACAGTTTCCTACCTGCTAGAGAATAAAATGTCTCAATTTGTAATGCCAGCATCAAGCTGAAACTTATCTTCTGGACCAACCTCTCTCTCCCAATCTCTGTATCAACAGCTTACCGTACTAAGTGTAATACTCAAGTTTAACTCTTAAGCCAGAAAATTACTTTTCAGCTAATCAATTTTTTTCAGTTTTCTTAGCAATGACTGAACTATTAAATGCTAGTGAGCATTTTGCACATTTAATGAAAGTCTTTTTTACTACCTACATTTTATGCTAAGTTCCCACTGTTCTGTTTTCATATGCTTTATATAGTAGGAAAATGGCATTTTACATAATTAAGTTGCAGTTAGACAAAACCTTAATTCTACCTTCTCTGTCTTACTAGGGTGCTATTTGTGAAGAGTTTATCACAATTTTAGCTCAGAGAAACCATTTAACTGTCATGGTCAGATAAACTGATTAATTGCTAGCCATTATTAGCTGATATATTGCTGGGACCAAACATTTGGTCCTTAGGATGGCAAAATGTTTTTTAACAGTTTGAATTATTTATGGAGGTGGCAGTGTGGAACTCGTGGCTTTTGGCATCAGAATTAGGTTTAAATTTGAACACCATGTTAGCTCTGAGACTTTGAGCAAATCACTAAGTTTGTAAAATGGTACTAATTCTACATCACGGAGTTGTTTTGAGGAATAAAAAGCTAATGCCTGGGATACAAAAATTCAATCAGCACAGATTCTCTTATCTTTTTGCATAATTCTTAAAATCAGAGTGTTGAGGCATTGATTTCACTTTTCAATCACTGACATATTGACACTACCTTTAAACTGCAAAATAAGGTATTTGCGAGTGAAATGTTCTTAAATTCCCCCAATTTATCATTTTAAACTAGTTTATTTGGCACAAGTTGTGCCAAGTTTCTTCTTTAATATGGATGATACAACAAAACAAACCAAAAAGTAGTCTTAATGATGAAACTATCCAGCATGAGTACATAAATCAGAGTATATTCACAGAGAAATGGATGCAAACTATCAACAACGAAAAAATGGTGAAACCTCTAAATACTCTCTCTCAATTCTCATAAGCCCAAGAATAAGCAATCTTTCAATCTTCAGGATATTGATTCATGAGATACAGAAAAAGAGTAATGTTTAAACCGGTCACATCCTAAGCAAAAAGATCCATTAGTAGAATTACCTCATTCATACAAAAAATATGTATTTGCTGATAATCCACCATGAGCCACGCATGTGTTAAGTACTAAAGATAAAATACTGAGCAAATCAAATACAGTGTCTGTCCTAGTGGAGTTTACAGGTTAGGGGAGAGTACACTAGACTAGAACAAAATATAGAGGATGAGCAGGCATTAACTAGGTGGAAATGAGTGGGAAGCAAAGACACTGAAACATCTGGGAAGGGGGCAAACAGAGGAAACAGCATGTACAAAGGTCATGCGCCAACAGCAAGGAAAATAGAAAATCTAAAAAACAGAAAAAAGAAACCAGGTCAGAAAGAGTTAAGTAATGGTTAAATCAAGCAGGAACATGAACCCAGTTAAAGATTTTAGACTTTATCTTATGAGCAAAGGAGTCCACAAAAGAATTTTAATCTCCTGGAAAATACATTTAGGTTTCAGCAATTTTTCTCTATTAAATTTTCTGCTTTCTATTTATTTGAGTTCAACTCCAATCTTTGGCATTTCCTTTTTACTGCTCACTTTGGGTTTGTTTTTGTTTGTCTAGTTTCTTAAAATAGAAGTGTAGATCATTGATTTGATACCTATTTTATTAACATAAGCATTTAATTCTATAAATCTCAATCAAAGCACTGCTTTAGCTTCATTACACAAATTTTGAAATTTTGTATTTTCATTTCCTTCAGTTAAACTTTTTCTTTTTGGTTTCTTCTTTCACCTACGGGTTATTTCTTAGTGATAGATACTTGGTCTTGTCAGACTCCTTGTGACCCCATGAAGCATAGTCCACCGGCCTTCTCTATCTATAGAATTCTCCAGGCAAGAATACTGGAGTGGGTTGCCATTTCCTTCTCCAGGGGATCTTCCCTGAGATCTTCTCAACTCAGGGATCAAACCTGGGTCTCCCGCATTGCAGGCAGATTCTCTACCATCTGAAGTACCAGAGAAGCCCTTTAGAACAGTGATATTTTGTTTTCAAATATCTGGGAATATTCTAGTTATTAATATCTGTTACTGATTTCTTGATTCCATTGTTATCAGAGAACATTCTTTGTATTATTTTAATTCCTTTAAATTTACTGAGACCTGTTTATGGCCAGAATATGGACTATCTGGTAAATGCTCCGTGTACACTTGAAAAGAATGTGTATCCTGCTGCTGTTGGATGACGTGTTTTATACATGTAATTAGATGATTGACAGTTTTTCAAGTCGTCTATGTTCTTATTTTTTGTATACTAGTTTATCAATTATTGAAATAAGGATATTGAAATATCTGACTATAATTATGAACATGTTTCTCTTTTCTATTCTGACAATTTTTGCTTCACATACTTTCAAACTCTTTAGGCTCATAAATTTTTAGTCGTATTATGTACTCTGGATAAATTTTTATTCTTATCTTTCTTTACCCCTAGTAATATTCTCTGCTCTGAAATCTACTCTAAAATTTACATAGCTACTTTCTACTCATTAGTATTAGTATAATTTATCTTTTCCTACAGTTTTAATTTTAACCTTGATATCCAATGTAGCTTTCTTATAACCAGTATACAGTTAAGTCTTGCTTTTAAAAATCTACCCTGATGACCTCTGACTTTAATTAGAGTGTTTTGATTATTTATATGTAATATGATCTTGGAGTAGGAAATGGCAATCCACTCCAGTATTCTTGCCTAGAAAGTTACATGGATGGAGGAGCCTGGTGGGCTACAGCCCATGGGGTTGCAGAGGCGGACAGACTGTGACTGAGCATGCATGTGTCTGCAATGTGATAGATATGACTGAACGTAAATCTGCCTTCTTGCTATTTATATTCTATTTGTGCCATCTATTTCTTGTTCCCCTTTTGTTCTTATTCTGTACTTTTGAAACAGACAACTGAATATATTTTATGAATCTATTTTATCTCCTTTATTGGTTTATTGCTATACAACCTTGAATGTTGCTTTGGATTACTTTAAGGTTTAAGGTATACATCTTAACATTTCAGCCTGCCTTCAATGACATTATACCACTTTTAATGCAAGAAAATTACAGGAGTATATTCTATCTCCCTTCTCACATCCTGCATTACTTTGTTGTTATATATACTTCTGCTGCTATCTTTAAGCAATCATCTCTTTAAGAAATTTTTCAAGAGAAGTATTTTGTATCTACCCACATATATATCATTTTCAGTGTTCTTTATCCCTTGGAGTAGGTCTACATTTCCATTCAAAGTCATTTTCCTTTTTTTTTTCCCTTGCCTGCCACAGATACTGTGTTTTGGGGTCATGTTTGTGAGTGCTTGTGGTATACTTCCAAATGTTGTTCATCAAGTATTTCTGGCTTTCTGTTTTCCAGAAAGTGTAATTCCTGCCCTCCTTATGATTACTTGGAGCCCATGTGACTAGTTTTATCCTGACTTGTACAGACTTAGGTCCTACCATAATAAAAACATAAAATGTAAGTCACTAGCATAGCAGTCAAGCAGCAAGTATCAAGAAAATCATTCCTGGAAACTTTAAGGACAAGGATAGTTATCTAAGTTACTCAGTGGCAAACCCATTGGAAAAAATCTTCGGAAGACTCTGTGATAATCTAGAAAGCAGCTGATTTGCTAATGAACTTGAATGCTAGGTGAAGAGGTTGGAAGACAGAATGTCAGTAAGTGGAGGCCTTGGATGCTAATCATAGCCAAACCTAAGAAAAGCAAGTTGAGATCAACTGAACAGCAGCTCTCCACCTTCTATTTACTTGTTTATATCCTCACCCACTGAAGCCTATTACACTTATACTCAGCGCTACACAACATAGTCACAATTTTTTTGAGTATTTCGTGTGTATCTACAATTAGACTGCAAGCTTCTTGGAGCTGGATCTATGTTTTAATTTCTTTTAAATCTCCCAGAAGGCCTAGAAGTTAATGTGGGAGCATACGGCTTCAACATACACAGCTTAGGTCTCTGAAGCACCATTTGAGTCAGAGGGTATAATCACCTAGTTTCGGCAGTATCCTGACAGGTCTGTCGGTCTGGGGTTTCTTTGTGCTCATCCACAGTCTGTTTTCTATCAGAAAAGAGGGCTTGTTGAATAGATAAAGTAACTCAGCGTCTCAAGTAATCGGAATAAACGGAATTTGACCCACTGACTCAAGCATTAAGACTGTGAACGAAGACTAAACCTCTGACAGATCAAGACAGCTTTAAAGACACGTGTTTTAAAATCCCACTCCAAAGCCTAGTTACCCGCCGGTTACCACGGCCTCCGGAGCTGCCGACGCTCAAAGATGTTGACAAGGCAGCGAGGATCCGCGGTCCGGAGGCCCAGTCGCTATGGTAACGGCGAGGCGCAAGTGCACTTGCGCGGCCTTCTGACGGAAAATCTTAATCTGAACCTAGAGAGGAGCGGAGCGACGGCGGCGACTTGCGGCAGCGAAGTGACTTACGGCCGCCCCGTCCCCTTGGGGAGCGCCCGTTGGTGAGCGCGGAATACGGAGGCCGGCGCGGGCCTGGGTACTGTGGGCTGGCCGTGTCGAAGCATGACCCAGTCGGTGGTCGTACAGGGTAAGCTTCCTTGGGAGGATGGGGACCCATTCGCTGCCGAGGCGGGTGGCCCTTTTTCCCGCCTAATGTCTGTTCTCTTTCCTTCCTGGGCACAGTGGGCCAGTGTGGAAACCAGATCGGCTGCTGCTTCTGGGATCTGGCGCTAAGAGAGCACGCCGCCGTCAACAAGGTACTGCTAACCCTAATTCCCCACCCGCACCCCAGATCTGTCACTGAGGCTCTTCCAAAAAATAAGCAAGAATCACCCTCTGTGACCTCTTTTATATGAGGTCTTTTTGGTAGAGGGCAAACTGGTTTTTGTTTTTGTTTTTAAATTTTATTGAAGTACAGTTGATTTTGGGGCTTCCTTGGTGGCTCAGCGGTGAAGAATTCGCCTGTCAATGCAGGAGACGGGGGTTAAATCCCTGGATCAGGAAGATTACCTGGAGTAGGAAATGGCAACACACCCCAGTATTGTTGGTGGTTCCCAGGTGGCGCTAGTGGTAAAGAACCCACCTGCCACTGCAGATGTAAGAGACCCTAGGAATCCCGTGGACAGGGGAGTCTGGCGGGCGACAGTCCATGAGGTCGCAAAAGAGTGGGACACGACTTAGCAACTAAAAGAACAACATGGTTGATTTACAATGTCGTGGTTATTTCTTCTGCACAGCAAAGTGACTCAAACTTATGGACAGACATTAAGGACAAATTTAAGTCGGCGTTAGACACACAACAGTCTTAAGGAACACTGGCCAGAGACCTCTTTGTCAGGGCTCTTGTGAGGAGCAATGATATACCATATGTGAAAGTTGTTGTTCAGTTGCTAAGTCATGTCCGACTCTGTGACCCCATGGACTGCAGCAGGCCAGTCTGCATTAGTAGGTAACGGTGTGTGGTACTGTAATCCTTAATTTAACCAGTTAGTTTTTTAAATGATTGCCAAGAATCCAAGGAAAGCTTTCATTTGATGCACCTGTTCTACAATTCTGTGAGGACATCATTCTTCAGTACCGCCAGCTGAATTTAATCCATACATCTCACGATATTTCCTCTTCTCTAGATTGGAAGAATGAATCTAAGCATTTTATGATTATTTGCTTTTTTTTATTGTAGCTGTATGCCAGCCTTTAAAGTATTGTGGGATAATTAAATTAATAATCCTTAAATTAAAAAGACTTAATTTGGAAAAGAGGCTAAATGTAATCAAACACCAATACAT
The DNA here is from genome assembly GCF_019320065.1 of Cervus canadensis. NCBI lineage: Eukaryota > Metazoa > Chordata > Mammalia > Artiodactyla > Cervidae > Cervus > Cervus canadensis. The sequence continues at coordinate 60,182,718 of NC_057405.1, read as the reverse complement.
GTATTTTTTCTTTTTAGAAAGGGATTTATGATGAGGCAATAAGCAGCTTCTTTAGAAATGTGGATACCAGGTAAGATGGGGTTAAAGTTTATCACATAGCATAATGATTATTTTTATGTCAGCAGTTAGTGGTAAAATTTTTGAAAGGACAATAACAGTTGATAGCTGTAAAGAAGTTGTCCATCTTTTTGTTTTTCTCATTATTGAAAACGTATTCTTTTGTCATTAATATTCTCATATCATTTAGCAGAGCAGGACTACATTTCCTTTTATTCCTTTATATCAAGAAATAAAAAGAACCTTTAATGTGCGTTCTTTTAACTTGACCTTGAGATAAAGTTTCACTAAAAGGAATGCTGAAAATTTCCCTGAGAGTATCTTGTTAATGCATTCAATAATGGCTAACTTTTGAAAGAAAACTGTACTGTTTACATTCCTGTGATATTACTTGTGGCCAGGAGTATTTGCTCTACAAATAGAATGTGCTAAAAAGAAACAAAGCAGATGTGGTCAGAGTAGTTTTGTTAATTTAATAAAGGGTATATGTAAATATAGAGCTTCACCAGGTAGCTCAGTGGTAAAGAACTCAATGCAGGAGATGCTGGTTGTATTCCTGGGTCAGGAAGATTCCCTGGAAATGGCAACCCACTCCAGTATTCTTGTCTGGGAAATCCTGTGGACAGAGGAGCCTGGTGGGCTACAGTCCATGGGATTGCAAAAGAGTTGGACACGACTTAGCGACTAAACAACCACAAATATGTAAGTATATATCTTTTACCTGAAAGAGTAATATTTTGTTCAGAGTATTTTTTCTAAGCGTTTAATATTAAGTCATGAAGTTCATGCATTCTCAAAATGCTTAATAAAACTAAACCTGCTGGACTTGAACTGAAAAATAAATGGTTTATATGAGTTGTAACCTAATAAAAATTTCAGTTCTACTTTGAATTAGTTGGTTGGATATCTGAGGCAGTTATCTCCCAGAGAAGGCTAGGTAGGCCCCACTTTTTGGTGAATTTCAGATTTTGATCCTCAGGCTTGCAAATTCAGAAACTTCATTGACAGCTTGAGAATGAGTCCAGTGCTCTCCAGTACAGGCAGAAAACCAAACTAAGATGGGAGATTAAAAAGCAGAAAGTCAATGTAGTCATGGACAACAGGAACTATAACTCAAGACTAGATACTTATTATCTTTCAAAGGCACATTATGTTCTGTAAGAAATCTGTCAGGAAATCTAAGTAATAGAAGGTTGCTTAGTGACCATGGAATCAGACCAAAGTAAGTTAGATATATTACTTAACTTAATGACTGGTGTTATTTATCTTTATTAATATGGAGACATCTGTCACATAGACTAGGTTTCCTCTTGTCTGTACGCTGTAATATCTTCTCCCTTAAATACTATTAAGAGACTCAAATTTGCCTTTGCAGTACTTCCTTGTAGGTAGTATTCTAACTAAATTTGTTCTCCCATTCCCTCTGTAGTATTCCTTTCATTGTTACATAGTTGAGACTCAGCCTGAAAGCTGTTCTGTCTTAATAAGGTGATTTTATGTAACTATATTCTCATCTCCTTGGTTTGTTTTATAGTTTAACCTGAGAGCATTCTTATTTCCCTAGTATCAAGTTTGAAAAAAGGGCCTTGGCATCTTGCTCTTCTTTCCATGCGCTATGAATACATGCAGCATCTATTCCACAAAGTAGTACAAAAATTCTTTTTCAAGAACAGGACCACATCTTTTTATATACTTCTTTATCTATTTGAGGAAATTATCATACCTTTTTAATAGCATGATAGGAATATAGCTATACCAAGGGTTGGCAAGCCTTTCCTATAAAGGACCAGATGGTAAATATTTTAGGTTTTGCAGACCATAAAGCCCATGCCACATCTCGTTTAGTCTGCTCTGATAGCATGAATGCAGGTGTAGATAGTACATAAACAAATGATGTGACTTTATTCCAGTAAAACTTGTTTTCACAAGTAGCTGGTCAAGACTGGCCTGAGGACTATATTTTATCAAACCTGACTTATGGCATCATCTATACTCAACGCAGCTTTCCTTCGTATATTCTGTCTTGTAAATTATGTTGACCCGTACACTGTTTGTGGTCACAGATTTAGTTATTTTGGTGACTTATCTTCAACACGAAATTCTAGAAACAGCCTTAAATACTCAGCAGTATATAACTGATAGTTAGTTGATGTGTGTTTGGCTGCAACAGGAAGCCTCACTAATGGTGACTTAAACAGTAGATGTATCCAGTTATGTCACATTCAAAGAAAACTGGAAATCGGATGATCTTTGTCTGGAGAATTGCCCTAAAGACCAAGATACTGTCATATTGTTTCATGTGTTGGTTTTTTGACCTGGTGTTTTTTTACTTGTAACTATAAGATGACAGTTTCCACTGCCAGGAATCCCATCCATGTTCATGTTCAAGATAGGAAAAAGGACCAGCTACATCTGGTCATTTTTATCAGAAAGCTTCCCAGAATAACTCCTTTTTACCTCACTACCCAGAACTAGATTTCATGGCCAGCCCAAACTGCAGACAAAGACAGGGAAATAAGTACCTCGCTTTTTCAGCCTGATGGGAGATGGGTAAGGGGGATGCAGGTTAAGAATGGCTTCTTTGTTGCCTTTTGTGTCTGCCTCTCTTGACCTATAAGTAGCTTTACTCTACAAATGGAAGTTAACCTTATTATCTAATAGGATTATTACCCATGGGCTATCTTATGACCTTTTCTCATGTTTTATCTTTCAGAGTGGTTGGTGATGGTGGCAGTATTTCCAAAGGGAAAATTTGTTCTTTAAAAGCACGTGTAAGTTGTATACACTTGGATTCTTATATTGCATGTGTTTTTAAAATAGCTGTACTTCTGTAACTATCATTAGAATAAAATTTTACTTTAACTTCTCAACTTTTAAAAAAGTATTTGCTAAGCCACATTTAATATAAATATGATTAAGCAGATATTTGTGTCTCCATGAAACTTCAGGGGAAAAATTTTGTGCTTAAAGTAAAAACGCTGCATATTTAGCATTTTTTGCCTAATATTTTAGGTGAAATATATGTCTAGATAAATAATAAAAGCCATTCTAACTCTAAGCCTGAAATACATTCTCAGTCAGTTCAGTTGCTCAGTCATGTCTGACTCTTTGTGACCCCTTGGACTGCATGCAGCACACCAGGCTTCCCTGTCCATCACTGACTCCTGGAGCTTGCTCAAACTCATGTCCATCAAGTTGGTGATGCCACCCAACCATCTCATCCTCTGCCATTCCCTTCTAGTGCCTCCAGTCTGCCCCAGCATCAGGATCTTTTCCAATGAGTCCCTTCTTCACATCAGGTGGCCAAAGTATTAGAGCTTCAGCTTCAGCATCAGTCCTTCAATGAATACTCAGGACTGATTTCCTTTACAATTGACTGGTTTGATCTTGCAGTCCAAGGGTATCTCAAGAGTATTCTCCCCAACACCACAGTTCAAAACCGTCAGTTCTTCAGCAATCAGCTTTCTTTATGGTCCAGCTCTCACATCCATACATGACTACTGGAAAAACCACAGCTTTGACTAGATGGACTTTTGTTGGCAAAGTAATGTCTCTGCTTTTTAATATGCTGTCTAGGTTGGTCATAGCTTTTCTTCCAAGGGAGCAGGTGTCTTAATTTCATGGCTACAGTCACCATATGCAGTGATTTTGAAGCCCAAGAAAATAAAGCCTGTCACTGTTTCCATTGTTTCCCCATCTATTTGCCATGAAGTGATGGGACCTGATGCCATGATCTTCATTTTTTGAATGTTGAGTTTTAAGCTAGCTTTTTAACTCTCCTCTTTCAACTTCATCAACAGGCTCTTTAGTTCCTCTTTGCTTTCTGTCATAAGGGTGGTGTCATCTGCATATCTGAGGTTACTGATATTTCTCCCAGCAATCTTGATTCCAGCTTGTGCTTCATCAAGCCTGGCATTTTGCATGATGTACTCTGCATATAAATTAAATAAGTAGGGTGACAATATACAGCCTTGACGTACCCCTTTCCTGATTTGGAACCAGTCCATTGTTCCATGTCCGGTTCTAACTGTTGCTTCTTGACCTGCATACAGGTTTCTCAGGAGGCAGGTAAGGTGGTCTGGTATTCCCATCTCTTTCAGAATTTTCCACAGTTTATTGTGATCCACACATTCAAAGGCTTTAGTGTAGCCAATGAAGCAGAAATAAATGTTTTTCTGGAATTTTCTTGCTTTTTTGATGATCCAGCAGATGTTGGCAATTTGATCTCTGGTTCCTCTGCCTTTTCTAAATCCAGCTTGAACATCTGAAAGTTCACAGTTCATGTACTGTTGAAGCCTGGCTTGGAGAATTTTGAACATTACTTTGCTAGCATGTGAGACGAGTACAGTTGTGCAGTAACTTGAACATTCTTTGGCATTGCCTTTCTTTGGGATTGGAATGAAAACTGACCTTTTCCAGTCCTGTGGCCACTGCTGAGTTTTCCAAATTTGCTGGTATATTGAGCATCATCTTTTAGGAGTTGAAATAGCTTAGCTGGAATTCCATCACCTCTACTAGCTTTGTTCGTAGTGATGTTTTCCTAAGGCCCACTTGACTTCACATTCCAGGATGTCTGGCTCTGGCCCTAGGTGAGTGATCACACTATCGTGTTATCTGGGTAATTAGGATCTTTTTTGTATAGTTCTGTGTATTTTTGTTGCCTCTTCTTAATATCTTCTGCTTCTGTTAGGTCCATACCATTTCTGTGCTTTATTGTGACCATCTTTGCATGAAATGTTCCCTTGGTATCTGATTTTCTTGAAGAGATCTCTAGTCTTTCCCATTCTATTGTTTTCCTCTATTTCTTTGCACTGATCACTGAGGAAGGCTTTCTTATCTCTCCTTGCTATTCTTTCGAACTTTGCATTCAGATGGATATATCTTTCGTTTTCTCCCTTGCCTTTCACTTTTCTTCTTTCCTGAGCTATTTGTAAGACCTCCCCAGACAACTATTTTGCGTTTTTGCATTTCTTTTTCTTGGGGATGATTTTGATCACCGCTTCCTGTGCAGTGTTACAAACCTCCATCCATGGTTCTTCAGGCGCTCTGTCAGATCTAATCCCTTGAATCTATTTGTCACTTCCACTGTATAATTGTAAGGGGTTTAGGTCATACCTGAATGGTCTAGTGGTTTTCCCTACTTTTCAGGTTAAGTCTGATGTTTGCAATAAGGAGTTCATGATCTGAGCCACAGTCAGCTCCCAGTCTTGATTTTACTGACTGTATAGAGCTTCTCCATCTTTGGCTGCAAAGAATATCATCAATCTGCTCTCAGTATTGACCATCTGGTGATGTCCATGAGTAGAGTCATCTCTTATGTTTTGGAAGAGGGTGTTTACTAGTCATAGTAAACACTGTGTTCTCTTGGCAAAACTGTTAACCTTTGCCCTGCTTCCTTTTGGACTCCAAGGCCAAACTTGCCTGTTACTCCAAGTATCTCTTGACTTCCTACTTTTGCTTTCCAGCCCCCTATGTGACTTCCATCACCAGATATATCCACTACTGGGTGTTGTTTTCACTTTGGCTCAGCCTCTTCATTCTTTCTGCAGCTGTTTCTCCACTCTTCTCCAGTAGTCTGTTGGGCACCTGGGGAGTTCATCTTTCAGTGTTGTATCTTTTTGCCTTTTCATACTCTTCATGGGGTTCTCAAGGCAAGAATACTGAAGTGGTTTGCCATTCCCTTCTCCAAAATACATTCTCCTGGAGGTTAATTTTCATTTGAATATGGTGAAAATTTTTTTTTCATCATAGATATTGCTCCCAGTACAAAGCATGGATTCAACCATATTGTAGTGAATACATACCATAACCATGTAAAAACTCCTGAACAAAAAAATACTTCTAGTCAATAGCTTGTGTTTAGTCTCAAGCTAATTCTAACAACACTTCTCTTCTGTGTTTGTGTCTCTACAACAAACTGCCTTTTACAGCTGTTGATCAATAATATTTGATTATGACAAAAATAAAGGTAGTTTAGATGATATGGAAATAATTGAGATGATAAGGATCAGACCTGGAGGAGTGGCTAAAAGAGTAGAGAACAGTAGTGTTGTGGTACCTGGGTACCATCTCCTTGTGTTTAGGAGACCATGTGCTTGTTAGGATAATTGATTAACCTAACTAGAATAATTGATTAACCTTTGGTATAGTTCATGCCTTAGGGAGTATGTTAGTCCCTACCAGATCTTACTCAGAGATAAAGAAATGTTGACTTTTCCTAGTCCACTCCCAGTTTGAGCTCTTTCCCACCACCATACCAGTGAGCGGGTTGGGAAATGGAGGAAACACTGTTGGGAAGTGGTAAATCAGCATGCTTCTGTAGCCTTTGACTTTTTTCCTAGAAAGTTTTCTTCCATTTCTCCTTAGTAGTCTTGGTATCATGTGGATCACTGAAGAGTCTAAACTTTAAAAGATAACTTGGTAGTTGGGTTCCTCCACTGTGTCCAATATCTTAGGTTAACAGGCAAACACTCAGAATTTGGTAAATCCTATATTACAATTAGGGAAAGCTGAAAGGCCTGATAGCTATCACCAGGTAGCTCTGGAATAAAATAATAAACGTCAAATCTTAGAGGCCGTGACTCCAGACCTAGGCTGGCTAAGTGAGGAATCCAGAATAATTCCTTCCAATTGTCATTAACTTCCAAGGGAGAAACAAAGGTCTGATATGACAAAGGAAAGATTCAGAAAGTTATAGACTGTCAGGGTTTAATGCTAAGTGACTATGAAAATGGTGATTCTCTCAAAACTGACTTCAGGAGATTCTCATTTTCTTTTTAGTAATAGATGTTGTCTCCCATCTCAGTAAAATTTGTGGCATTTATGAGTTTGTGAATTTTTACTGTGAATTACTGGCGGGGAGGGATACTGTCGTCATCTTTGACATCTGTCCAGTACCTTGGCTTTGCACATATAAGTAGTTTACTGATTTGAATTGGACAGTTTTCAGCTGTGATTTCATAAAGAGTAGCATGGTTGTACCTAGTGAGCTAATATGTTAATGCACCCTACATTCATTGAGAATTTTTTCTGGTTAAGGTTACCATCTAGACTTCTGAGACCTTGTTCTCAAGAAATGTATAGTCACATAGGCACATAAATCAGACATGGCTGAGTGACTTTTACTATAGCTATTCTTACTTTCCCCTGGAGAAGGAAATGGCAACCCACTCCAGTATTCTGGCCTGGAAAATTTTATGGACAGAGGAGCCTGATGGGCTACAGTCCATGGGGTCACAAAGAGTCGGACACGACTAAGCAGCTAACACTAGGCATATGCATAAAAGAATTGTTAGAAAACCAGAGAGAATCATTCAGTTCCCTTTTTTCCTTCTTATTCTTTGGGTAAAGGTTCAGAATCCATCTTTTCATTGGATTCCACTTTTGGAGCAGAGTGAAATTAATTTTTTAATTTTTGTAACAGATTCTATATAAAAGAGTCAAAGATTTGATCTGGTTTAAATTATAAAAAGAACAATGTAACTATAAGCTCAAAAATTATTTTTATTTGTAGAGTGACTAAAGAAAAATATGCTGATTACATTTTATTTCTCTTTCTCAGGCTGTCTTGATTGACATGGAGGAAGGGGTAGTAAATGAAATTCTTCAGGGACCATTGAGAGATGTATTTGATAGTAAGCAGCTCATCACTGATATTTCTGGCTCAGGGAATAATTGGTGAGATTATGCCAAATGTAAAAATCAAATGTCATCTGAAAAACATGAGGAATCTTTGTTTCATTCTGTTAGGTCCTACTGACATGAAAGCAAGATGTAATTTGCCACACCTAACACTAGGCCTTTCAGCCCATCATCTTTTCCTTCATAGATGATAGTGTTTCACAATGCTTGGAAGCTATCTGCATTCTAGTTGTCTCTCTCTCTCTCTTTTTTTTAAAGAAAAAGATGAATCATGAAAAATTCATTTACTAAATTTCTCCTTGTAATTTGATTCTTTGTAAATGCTAGGTAGTGACAAAAGTTGCAAGTATAAACTGTTCTCTTACCTCTTACTATAGGTCATAGTAAAGACTCTATCAAAGTTTCCCATCAGTCAGATTTAATGGAAAATGATGATACAGATACTGAGATGCAAGCCAGACCAGTGTCCCAACATATATAACTTATTCTGCAACTTTTGAGTTACACCTGACCACGTGTTGTGTGGAGGTCATTCTTACATTTCAGTTCACCATAATAATACTTGAGAATCTGGGCAACCAAAAAGGCTTGCAGAGCCTCATGAATGTTAGTACTAGATGAAATGTGTGGCATTTGATCTAGTACTAACATGATGTGACCAATGTTTTTCTCATGTTTTAAGTCTAAGGTCCATTTAGAATTTTTTATTTTTCATATCCTTCTAGTTGAGCACAATCTGCTTTTTAATACATAACATACACCACAGTCAGAGATTAAGTGAAGATGAGGTAAAAAAATCTATGTAACTAAAAGCTCATTTTGTTGTATTTATACCTTAAGATAAATTTTAAAAACTGTAGTTTAATATCCATTGATAGTGAACTATCTTACCAGGTTACTTGTGGATTATATTTATAAATATATATATGTGTATGTGTGTGTGTGTATTTGCTCAATTTTCTACCAAGTATCTTTGAGATTATATAATATGATTTATTGATATTAAACAGGAATAGAATTTACTTAAAACAGTAAAAATACCTTTTCAAGTTTATAGTCTTTTAAGTCAGAAATAATAAAATCTTGAAATAATAAATGCAAGATTTTTTTTTTAAATCTGTATTCTTTTTTCTAGGGCTGTGGGTCACAAAGTGTTTGGCAGTCTTTATCAGGAAAAGATTTTAGAGAAACTCAGAAAGTCAGCAGAGCACTGTGATTGTTTGCAGTGTTTTTTTATAATACATTCCATGGGAGGAGGTAAAATTATTCAATCATTTGTCTATTACAGTGTGAAAATGCAAGTGGGTATTCATTCTGTCAACATAAGTCTTGTTTTCAGGCCTTTACTTTAAAAAGATAGAACTATTAATTAAGAGTGTGTTTATGAGTGCATGTACACAACAGCTTTTTATCTTAAACTTTTGTCAAATTGTGTCACTCTGACCATTTTTTACAAACTTAAACGCATTTAAAGAGCCAATAGAACTGAATCTGAAAAAACTTTTCTTCTGTCTTTAGTGGAAGGTAGATTTCAGTATGGAGAAGGCAATGGCACCCCACTCCAGTACTCTTGCCTGGAAAATCCCATGGACAGAGGAGCCTGGTGGGCTACAGTCCATGGGGTCACTAAGAGTCAGGCACGACTGAGCGACTTCACTTTCCCTTTTCACTTTCATGCATTGGAGAAGGAAATGGCAACCCACTCCAGTGTTCTTGCCTGGAGAATCCCAGGGACGGAGGAGCCTAGTGGGCTGCCATCTATGGGGTCACACAGAGTTGGACACGACTGAAGCGACTTGGCAGCAGCAGCAGCAGATTTTAGTATAAGCCTTTTGGGAATGCTGCCTTTCTCGTAAGAGTTTTCTTGTGTGGTTCTGCATCCTAACTAGAGCTAAGTATTTGTACATATTCATAGATGTGCTTGCAAAAGAATATCAGTACCCTTCCTTTAACCACCTTCAGTCCTTTCTTGTGTTCAGTAAGAGAAATAAGCAAAAGAAATCCTCTTAGTCAACTCCTTTAAATCATTCCTTACATGGTAATTAACCACCTTAACCTAGAATAAATGATCTGCATTGCTTTCTTTCCCAGGGAAACTTGTACTTTGCAAGTGAAGTATTTTGCTCCTCTATTCCATGAAGTAGAAACTGATCATAATTTGCTAATTTCACAAGAGAATTAGCCTATTTTAAAAGAAAAATTTGCCACACTTTTTTCCTTCAAGCTGAGATTAAGATTGTTATATTCAGCAATTTATGTACAATTGACTTTATTATTCAGTATGATAGTATTTGAAAATTAAATTGCAGTGTAACCACGCCTTTAGAAGGCCATCATAATCATTAAATTAAGAAACTAGTTTTCTTTGTACTGACATAATTAACCTGCAGATTTTGAGTAAGTTTTCTAAAAAAATACCAGTTTGATTTATAGTTCTTTATGGTACCTTTTTATATCCCTTTATTACTCAGAACCTCAGTAGATTGTACTTTATTCATAGTTCACTGAAAATGGCAAATATACTTGAAACAATATTGAAGATTAAAAATGAAGTTTTTTCCCACATCTAATCCCTAATCTCTCTCCTCACATATAATCAAGTTTCCAGTGTCTCTCCTTCCGGATATTTTCTGTGCACATTTTGTGTGTTTTTACATAAACAAGATCATGCAATACATATTACTCTATCATGTTTTCACCTTAAATTGTTTCTGAACATTTTTCAGTATCAGCCCACAATATCCAATTGTAAATATGTAATAATTTTTAAAGTCAGTTCCTCATTGATGGATGTCAAATTATTCATGGTTTTTAGTTACCACATAAAAATCCCCAGTGAACATTTGGTATCTGCCTCTTTGTCTGTGCCACAATAGCTGTAAGGAATATTCCTAGATAGGAAAGTGGGACCAAAGTTCGTTGGTACATTTTAAGTTTTGATTGATACGACTAAATAACCTTCCCACAATACTGCGCCAATCTGTATTATTAGCAGCAATTTGTAAGAGTTTATTTCCCCACACTGTCACCAACACTGCGTATTATGAGACATTAATACATTCAAAATTATTTGTGTTAATTTGCATTTTTAATTAGATGAAAGTTTGAGCATCTTTACATCTATTTGCGATTTGGTTTATTTTACTATAATAATTATAATTATTACAATTTCTGTCCTTAGCTCATTTTTCCATTGCATTATTCATGTTTTTACTGTTGATTTGTAACTCTCTTTATTAAAGAAATTTAATCATCCATCATATGTTTTGAAGATTTTTTTTCTTAGTTTGCCTTTTTTTTCATATATATGGAGAGAGAAATTTTATTTTTAATGGAATCAAAACTGTCTTTTTCTATAATGGCTTTGGTTTTTTATAATGCTTAGAAAGTCCTTATTAAGGACTCTTTTTAACCCAAAAAAATCTCTGTCACTTTCATCTAATATTTTTAATTTCATAACCTTTTAATATTTATTCACATGGGGTTAGAGCATTGACCTTTAAACTTTTCTTTCATCAGTATAGCAAGAAGTACATTTTATATCACCCAGCCCAGCACAGACACACACAAACATGCACAAACTAAAACAGAAGATTATTTACCCATACTATACGTGACTTACTATTATTTCTTTTGTTTCACTTAAGAAAAGAGAATACTAGTCGTAGTCTTATAAATGAGGTTTATAACCCACTAACGGTTCACAAGCCATACGTTGAAAACCACCAGGGTAAAGGATTCCAGTTTTCTCTCCTTTAAGTTTTAAGTTCTTAAAAATACCTGAATTTGTGTAAATTGAATTCTGTGTGTCAGAAAGTTAACCTGAATGGAATTCTTAGAGTTTCTGCTTTTAGACAGATAGTAAAAAGCTTTTCTGTTTTGAAATTATGTAAATTATAGTTGGTTATGCTTAACTTTAAACCATTTTAACTCTGCGTTTTAAGTTGCTTCGTGTCATGATACCATTCATCATTAAGATTATGTAGGTGCTACACCAAAGATGTCAAGATAATTTGGTTTTTTTAAGTTGCTTAACATCAAGTGTAGTCTGAATACTGTTTTAGGTGAATTTTTTTACTCTTGGATCAGTTCTCTTGGCATCATATAGATATAATTTAAATGTAAAAAAGTGTGAAGTGTAGAAAGGTCTCTTATCATCATAGCCAGACCCAGAGATTGAATTCATGACTTCCAAGTCTCACCACCTATACTGTCATTTCTTTATCTGAAATTAATTAGTTAATATATATATAATCATAGGTATGAGTTGAAAATTGTCTTTAATAAATATTTTTACCAAAAATACCCCACAGAAACCCAGGTTCTTTACAATTACATTCTGAACCATTTATGCTGTTTTCTTTCTGAAATCTTAATCCTCAGGAACAGGATCTGGACTTGGCACATTTCTTTTAAAGGTGCTCGAGGATGAATTCCCAGAAGTATATAGATTCGTGACTTCAATTTATCCTTCTGGTGAGGATGATGTCATAACCTCACCTTACAATAGCATCTTGGCAATGAAGGAACTTAATGAGCATGCAGACTGTGTTTTGCCCGTTGACAACCAAGTAAGAAATGGCATTGTAATTTATGGACATATTGTGTATACATTCAGTCTTGTGTCTTGCTTGTGTGTTTATGTGAAACAGTCTCCACTTTTCAGCCTTTCCATCTAAGAGAAAAAATGAATTTAAATTGATTTTTTTTCCTGGAAGAATTGTCATCTATGTCTTCTCTTCTTAATTAGCTTCTTTCCCAATATTTTTCCCTTAAAAGTCTTTATTTGACATCATTAGCAAAATTGACCTCATGGTGAATTCTGGAAAGTTGCGTGCAGCTATAAAGCCAAAGAGTCTGGTTACCTCAAGTACTGGAGTTTTTAAAAAGCGGCAGGAGAAACCTTTCGATGGAATGAACAACATTGTGGCCAATCTGCTGCTCAATTTAACAAGGTAATTCTGCTCACAGTGTACCTAAGGGCAGTCAAAACTGCACTCTGCTTCTGATGATGTTTTGCAGTAGCATTTTTTAGTTAGTCTAAGTTGTAGAAACTTTTTTAAAAATTGTATTTAAAAAATTTTAGTTTGTCTAGTATTCTCAGATCTTTGAATGATAGATCAGAATTTTATTTTCACTGACTCCAGAGCAGCATTTTCCCCAAGTACATTCCATGAAATACTCAGTTCAGTTCAGTTCAGTCGCTCAGTCGTGTCCGACTCTTTGCGACCCCATGAATCGCAGCACACCAGGCCTCCCTGTCCATCACCAACTCCCGGAGTTTACTCAGACTCATGCCCATCAAGTCAGTGATGCCATCCAGTCATCTCATCCTCTGCCGTCCCCTTCTCCTCCTGCACCCAATCCCTCCCAGCATCAGGGTCCTTTCCAATTAAAAGACGCTTACTCCTTGGAAGGAAAGTTATGACCAACCTAGATAGCATATAAGGCTATGGTTTTTCCAGTAGTCATGTGTGGATGTGAGAGTTGGACTGTGAAGAAAGCTGAGCACTGAAAAATTGATGCTTTTGAAGTGTGGTGTTGGAGAAGACTCTTGAGAGTCCCTTGGACTGCAAGGAGATCCAGCCAGTCCATGAAATATTAATAGGTGTTAAATGATAAAAAGTTTTGTGGGAGATATACTTGAGAAACACTTTGGTTAGACAAAAGCCAACTTTTTTTTCTTTTCCTTTCTGTAAATTAAACTTTTAAACCAGCTGATCTATAACTTTATTAGCTGGTCCAAAATATTTCTTTTACTTTGATCTAAAAGATTACTTTGGCATTATTCCAAATTATAGCACATAAGCAAACCCTGGGGGAATTTATTAATAGTAAGATTTATAGAACTAACTATTGAACTATATGTATTTGATTCAATCTGAAGTCTGTTTTAAGTAAAAATTTTACATATATAATTAACAACTGTGGTCGTGTGTCTGGTTATACTTTAGATAATCCAGAAACAAGAATTGCTGTAGATGTTGTGTTATATTTTAATTATCTTTATACATTATGTTCACGATAGTAAATTTCACTAATACAGAAAAAGCATATATTCTCTACTGAAGTACAGTGTACAAAAATAAGAAAGTGCCTGCTGACTAAATCAAGCTACATTAACTTAAATATTTTTCATGTTTTAATGTTAATTTTTTAGCTCTGCCAGGTTTGAAGGATCCCTTAATATGGACCTGAATGAAATCATCATGAATTTAGTTCCTTTTCCTCAACTGCATTATCTTGTTTCAAGCCTGACACCTCTGTATACACTGGCAGATGTTAACATTCCTCCTCGAAGGTAAGATGTAGTAACTGTATTTCAATTACTGGAGGATTCAGATTACTTTAAAAACAAACACATTTTTAAGAGGTAAGTGTATAACAACTCTAATTGTTTCTTCATATCATCGTCTTTGTGAAAAGGATATAAAATAGTTGATGATAGCCTTTTTCGATTAAGTGAATGCTGCTTCAGAAGTCATTGTTTAAAATAAAAAATAAACATCTAAAAAATGGAAGTCTTTATAAAAATCTCAATATTGTTTGAAGTAAAATCTAATAACTGAATTTTAAAGATATAATTTTTATTGAAAAAGATGTAACGGCTATGAAGTCTGACATACTTAAGTATACATGCTCTGTCACTTACTCATTATAGGACCTTGGGCAAGAGATGGACTTTTAGTTTTCTCATCTTTAAAAATGAGAGTCAAAGTACCTACCTCATATGCGATTTGGGTATATTATATAAGAGTATCTTTTAAAGCTCTTACCACAGTCTAGCACCACAGAAGGCTTACAGATATTGCTCTATTCAGTTCAGTTCAGTCACTCATTTGTGTCCAACTCTGCAACCCCATGGCCCAGCACGCCAGGCCTCCCTGTCCATCACCAACTCCCAGAGTTGATTCAAACTCATGTCCATTGAGTCTGTGATGCCATCCAACCATCTCATCCTCTGTCGTCCCCTTCTGCCTTCAATCTTTCCCAGCATCAGGATCTTTTCAAAAGAGTCAGGTCTTTGCATCAGGTGGCCAAAAGATTGGAGTTTCAGCTTCAGCATCAGTCCTTCCAATGAGTATTTAGGACTGATTCCCTTTAGAATGGACTGGTTGGATCTCCTTGCAGTCCAACGGACTCTCAAGAGTCTTCTCCAACACCACAGTTCAAAAGCATCAGTTCTGCGATGCTCAGCTTTCTTTATAGTCCAACTCTCAACATCCATACATGATTACGAGAAAAACCATAGCTTTGACTGGACAGACCTTTGTTGGCAAAGTAATGTCTCTGCTTTTTAATATACTATCTAAAGTCTCTCACTGTTTTCATTGTTTCCCCATCTATTTGCCATGAAGTAATGGGATCTTAGTTTTCTGAATGTTGAGTTTTAAGCCAACTCTTTCACACTCCTCTTTCATTTTCATCAAGAAGCTCTTTAGTTCTTCTTCACTTCCTGCCATAAGGGTGGTGTCGTCTGCATATATGAGGTTATTGATATTTCTCTCAGCAATCTTGATTCTGGCTTGTCCTTCATCCAGTCCAGCATTTCTCATGATGTACTCTGCATGTAAGTTAAATAAGCAGGGTGACAATATATAGCCTTGACGTACTCCTTTCCTGATTTGCTCTATTATAGTTGTTATATATCATTTCTAGAATACCTTGTTTTATAATTTAAGCATAAAAGTTACATCAATTTACTTAACAAAAAATGTAGTTGAAAAATACTCAGTATATACAGTGATGATGAACTTGAAAAGGTCACACTGACATTCACAGTTGACAGAGGAAAAAGGTCTTGTCAGACTCTGTTAGAAGAAAGTCAGAAATCCCTGGCAGTCCAGTGGTTAGGGCTCCAAGCTTCCACTGCAGGCAGCCTCGGTTCCATCCCTGTTGGGTGAACTAAGATCCCTCATACCTCCCTGCACAGCCAAAAAATAAACTCTTTTAGAGGAAAGTTTGTAAATGATAAAGTAAAAACTAGATTACAGATCTTTTTTTAAGAGTTTAAATTTAGATTTTGCCAAGCTAATTCTATACTGTGGAATGTCACAGTGATATTGATTAAATTTTATTTGCACAAGTAACAGATAGCCAATTATGCCAACTAGTAGGCACAGTCTCTCTTTCTGTGTGAGATGCTAATGAGCTTAAGCAACTTGCACAACGTGTTCTATTGAACATGGGAGTCAACCATAAATGTTTGCTTTTATTATCAGCCCAGCATATTAAAAATGAGTATACTGGTGAAAGATACACCTTCAGTGTGGACACACAGAATGTAAAGTGGTGCAAACTACTTATTGTACAGTAGTGATTATCCAGACATTTAAAGTTAATCCTTAAAAGCTAAAGACATGTAATTTCTAGTTAAGTTCAGCATAATCCTGCTTGGTTTATTTTGATTAAAGTACCATATCAACATTTAAAATTTTTATTTATATAGTTATAACTTGTTGAAGGTTTGTTTTTAAAACATGTTAGGAAAATCTGTAGAGAACTTTAAAAATGTTAGACTCTTAAGAAACTAATCACAATGGTCTTTCTAGCTTTGTGTTCTCCTTATTGCCTCTGCTATACTAGAGATATTTCAAAGGCTGCCATATCTACATAGAAACATATTTATCCTTGAGTAAATAATAAATTGTTTTAAAATTATACTGTTAAAAGGCATAGTTTTAAAACTTTAAGTAGTCTCCAACAACTGAGAATGATTTTTGGTTGTGCTTTGTATTAGTAAATGTCATCTAGTCCATTTTTATCAATGAGAATAGAAAAACATATTGGAATGTGTATATGCTCCTTTAAATTCCTTATTTCTAATATAAATATAAATATCCCAAGAACTATAAATAGCTCCTAGGTAATTGTTAAGTTTTTTGACAAATGGTAAATCAAGAATGAGGTTGCCTGCCTATTGTATAGTGGTTCTTAACCTTTTCTGGATTAAATGCCCAAAAGCACATACCAAAATTTTGAACACGGTAGAGGAATCCTAAGTCCCCCAAAGCTCACCATCCACTGAGAGAGTCCTCTATCCTTACGATAGAAGAATGAGGGTAGAACATAGGCTCCACTAGAGTAGAGGATTTTTGTTCTTCACTGCTGGGTCTCTCGCACCTAGAATGGTGCTTGGCATTTAGTAAATATCTACTGAATGAAATCGCAGCATAGTGCAATTTCTGTGGCTCTGCCTAGACAGTCTGCAGATACAACACACAGAGCTCTGGCTAGAGTTATCAAAGGCACTTAATCATACTTGTATTGAGTTAAATTGGATTTAAGAATCAGACTGGGGCCATATTAAAGGCCTAGGAGCCTGTATTATTATATAAACTTCATCAGTCACTTTTATCTTCCTCTCTTTAAAGAATAAAAAAGTTAAAAGACTTCATTCACTTAAAAGTATCCGTTTTCAGGAATAATAGAGAGTTGTGTCTTTTTTAGAGAACCTAGTATTGTCCTTTGATAGTTTCCTCTTAATTATTCCTAACTTGTGATATATTTTATAGACAGTAGTCTTAATAGGTTTTTAATTAGTTTTGATAGTTCTGATATTATGAAGTAGATAAGCATATTGAACTAAGTAATAATGACGTAAGTTTTAGACATTAGTACTACATAGAGTTAACTGACGATTTAGTCAACATTTTATAGCTACCTGAAATCACCAGTATATTGCAGAAGCTTTATCACCCCCTTCAAAATTGCTTGATTTCCTCTCCTCATATTTACCCAGATTGCTTTGAGAAAATGATATCTGAGATTCAGAATATAATTGTGTGTGGTTTATTTACCTATAGATGACTGTCTTTTCATCTTATAGTTACAGATAGAAGAATGATGTAATATTTGTATAAACAGTGACTCTTTCACTGTTCTAGGTTGGATCAGATGTTTTCAGATGCCTTTAGTAAAGATCACCAGCTAATTCGAGCTGACCCCAAACATAGTCTCTACCTCGCCTGTGCCCTCATGGTTAGAGGAAATGTACAGATTTCTGATCTTCGCAGAAACATTGAAAGGTTCGATTTTATACTTCTCAAGATAATGTGTTACGTGTACTGTTTGCAACGGTGGAGCATGTAGTTAAGTAGCATTGTGAACTTCAATTGATGTGTGACCTTGAGCAAGCTGCTTAGCCATTCTGAGCCTTATTTTTCCTCAAATTTAGAAAAGAATAATAGTACAAAGTTGTTAACTATGTTATGCACATTAAATGATGAGATGTTATTTTCTGGAAGTGTTTAGAAAATTTAACTATTGTTGTGTTTATTACCACCACCACTACTACACTGCTTCTTAGTTTCTTTTACTATTTGTTGACAGTCTGTTTTTTAGGGAAGTTGCTTTATTGAATTTCAAAGCAAGGAAAATTATAATACCTTTATTTCTTTTCATCCCCAGATTTCTAATGTTAAAGAATGTTTCTAGCTTCTTGAATCACCATTACAGCCAATTTAACATCCTTTAGTTCACTGTCAGACTTGATACTTGATACTGCTAGTATTAAAAATCAGATAACCTACATTATAATCTAAGCACTTAAAATGAATGGTACCATTAGTAATGTCCTAGTTTAACTAATGTGGGCGGCCATAATATGGCAGACATTTTAGCACTTTAATTCTTACCTTTGAGTTTTTGCATCTCAGATTAAAACCTTCTCTACAGTTTGTCTCCTGGAATCAAGAAGGCTGGAAGACCAGCTTGTGTTCAGTACCTCCCGTGGGCTATTCCCATTCATTATTAGCATTGGCAAACAACACCTGCGTGAAGCCTACCTTCATAGACCTGAGAGAGAGATTCATAAGGCTCTACAAGAAGAAGGTAACCATCAGTGCATCTTTCAGCTGTGTGTTTATTTTGGCTGTTTACAGTCCATGGAGTCACAAAGAGTCGCTCATACACGACTGAGCGACTAAGCACACAGAAGGGGTATTACCAAGAATTACACTAATATAAATCAGGCGTGATCCTGTTTGCTGTATCAGTGTATTGATTACAACTGAAGAGGAGAGGCTTACTCACACTCTAAATGAGAAATCTCATGGGTTTATAGGATTTGGGTTCTCATTTCTCTTGTAAAGCTGAGTGAACTATCATTTTAATAAGAATATTTTACATTATAGGATAGTTGTCTATTAAATTCCTAAAACTGGTCAGCGTTGGTTTTTTATTTATAGGCTCATCTTCATCACTATCTACAAATTGAAGGGATGGAGGAAAGCTGTTTCACAGAAGCCGTGTCATCTTTATCAGCACTTATACAAGAATATAACCAACTGGATGCCACAAAAAGCATGCCTGTGGAAGATTTACCTAGACTAAACATAGCTATGTGAAAAAGAAACCCCAAAGATAAAACTTCTTTTTAACTTCACATTTTTGCCCCCTTACCTTTCTGTTTCAGAATTTTTGTGATTCAGAAGGCCTAATGTGTTTTTCATATTGGGAAGACTGTCTTTAGAATGGTTTCCACTTAATTACAATTTGTTGATACCGTTGTGTGAAATTAGCTAAGTACTAGTGCCTTAACATCAAACATTTGTCTTCCAAAAAAGTCTTGTTTTCTAAAATTGAGAGAACAGAGCTCAACATTTTACTTTATTTATAGTCTCATATTTAGTCATTTATACAGAGAGAATCATGTCTGCAATAAAAAAATCTTGTATAGATATTTATTTATAATGTTTTCATAGTCTGTTTAAATTCTCCTGACTCTTTAAAAGTAAATACAAGAGTAGAACATAATATAAATATTTCTTTTGTAATAGCCACTAACTTCAGGAATAGATTTTATTACAATTTAAGGAGGTTTTATTTCTTCTTTGGGTAACCACTTGTTTGCACTCAAAAGAATCACAGTTTACAATTAACTTGTATTTGTATTAAGTTATTATAAAATGTTTTTTTAATTAAACCAGTTGATTTTGTAATAATGTCCACATTTTAAAACTCTTTCTTGTTATCAGTTTTGGTTGTCACTATATAGCAAACAGAATATTACTAAGTTTGATACTTTCTTTGAAACTTTGCAGTAAATGTAATAGTCTAGTGAAAGTGTTCCAATTACTATAAATCTCCAGTTTTAGTCTTCAGCATTAATTTATTATATATTTCAAATTCACTGATGGACTTACCATTTAAGGAAGTAATTTTGAGGAACAATTTATTTTCAAGCCAAAAAAAATCTGTTGTGTGCTTTCTTTAGTGTTATTTTTTTAATTTATTTCCTTTTCAAAGTAAGTATACTGCTCTTGGTCTTTACCTTGGAAATCAAATTTTTTACAGTTTGGTATAAAAATTTAAATAACTGTCAACAGTGGTCAAAGAAGTTCCATTTTTTCCTTCCAAAAGAAATCTTAATTGATATTCAGGATAGGGCAATGGAAATAATAAATATATTTATAGCTTAATCTTACTCCTGTTTAAGATTTAATCTAGAAAATCTTATAGAATAAAATGTTCTCTTGTAAGTTGTATAATTTTTCATTTCATGGAATATGTAGATGGAACCATTACATAATTATACATTTTAAGAGTTCCAATTTTAAGGTTTTCATATTTTACATATATTTTCAGGAGAACCTTTTTTAAAGCTTGTAATGCCTTAAATACAATTCTCTGAGAACAGCCAGGCATTCTTACTGTTTTAAACTAATAAGGCAAATTTGCCACCCTCTTAAAACCATTTTAAATTTTGATGTAATGACATGATTAACCTTAACTTTTCCCCATGGTGCTTCATTTTATAGAATCTTGAGCTCAGAAAATATATCTCCTGGATCTCTGCAGTTTCTCTGACATATACAAGATGTAATCCACAGCATCTTCCATTTAAATGACCCTTCATTTGGGCAATCAAATTGAATGGTAATCATTTTAGACTTATTAGGCACACAGCATCTCTTATCCAAGCATATTCCACAGAAGGTGGGTCTATAACTCTGAGTGCTTGAGCATCCAGAAAACACAAATTTTTCAGCTTTGACGGGTTGGAAAGTAGGTTGGCACGTTTTTCCTTTGGGAATCTGAAAATATATATAACATTAAGTAGTCACTCTTTAAACTTGATTATAATAGTTCAGAAAAGTTGTACTTCATAGAATATAGACTATTACACAGACACAGATATAATTATTTTTAGGGCATTAATAGTTGCCTTTAATCATGCCCAGCCCTTTTCGACCTTTAAAATCCCCTTCCACAAGAGGACTTTGAAGGTCCTCCCCGTGTATCCTCCATCATACAGGACCCACTCCCCAGTGCTTTTTGGTGTCTACCTTTGACTTAGTTCCACAATAAATGAAAATCTTTCTGTTTTGTTTACTATCAAGGGCCAAGACTTAGAGAATTTGCTAACACAGTTTTGAGTAAATGGATAGATGAATAAACATCTTAATCCCTTTGAAACTTTCTGATAGGGAATAACCTGGGGATAAGACTGGTTTTGTAGCATTTCTAAAAATTAGTCTCGAGACAGTCATCTTGCTTAGTTCCAGAAGTAGGACCAGTTCTAGTTATACCAAGCAACCTTAGAGTGTGTATTATGACATTACAGTCCTTTGGGAAGCAGTAGCTAAGCAAAGCATTCTGGAAATGGTGTGGTTCTCTCTCCAAGCAGGTGATACATAACTTAAGATCAGAACTGCTCTGCTGTTCATGTTTTCATAATTACAGTGTAACAACCAAATTCTTCTATTGATGGCTCTGATTCCACTACATAAAATTAATATAGGAAAAAGAATCTGAAAAAGATCTCCCAAACAATATACATGGTGGGGTACCACAATAAATCAGACTGATCAAGACCCAACTATTACATTGTTAGAATATTCTAGAATCCACAGGTTAACATTTTCTCTCTGCTCGATGAAAATTTTTCCCACAAAGTGCAACTAGGTAATATTTGCTTTCCTTCAAGATAGGTTGACTCTATGTCTCATGAAGTGGTTTTATTAACAAACACCTCCACAAGACACACATACTCTTTTCAGGAGTCTCAATATTGAATTATAATGAAGTTAAATATAATTAAACTTTACCTTTACTGTCTTTGATATATTACGGTCACAAGGCTGAATGTAACATAGTCTTTTCTCTTTTCTCATTTCACAGTTGCTGTTTTCATTGGTCACCCTGTTAGATATTCCCATCCCACATGTTCTGGAGCAAGGGGTCCACTTTGTTGCTTGCACAAGACATTTTCTTTTCCAAATAAGTGGGAGATTCCTATATGCTAAAATAAAGGAAGGGAAGTACACGTACTTAAATATGTATGTACTCATGCAGATAATTTTTAATCCTGATTTTTAAGCTAATAGTTTACAGATCTGAACTTTATATAATGTAACTGAATAAAATAAGCTTATGGTCTAATTATTCTATTTTCCCTACTCCCCAAATTATCTTTTGACTAAATATTATAGTCCAGTACCTTAGGAATAAAAATGCATCATCTTTGAGAAACTGAGTAAAATACCCATCTCTTTCTGCTTAGTCCATTCCCTGAGTACTAAACAAGCTTATACTTTGATGGACAGCCACCTTTTCTCTGGCTCTTGGCTTATGCTTGATGTTATTTTCAACAGATGTTGAAACAGACATGAGTAGGATTAGGGAATTCAGGATATTAATCAGACAATGTGGTCTTATTATTAAATTTCATGGTTATATTGAAATCTAAAATACAAAAGTTAAATCTGAGAATTCAGCTATCAATGAGACCAGTTATTTTTTTCACTACTTAAAAATCTAGTCTTTTAGAAGATTCTCTACACTAAATAATCATACACTAAGTCATGAAAAATGTTCCATCTATTTTATTGTTTATTTTTTTTATTCAGTTTAATTGTTACATTCCCTGTGGTATCAGGCCTAACCCTTCCATTGTCTAGACATCATGCCACTTCAGAATGAATGGAAAGCATTTCCTTCAGGTTAATGTACATTCTAAAGTGGGTACTTCAGAAGTAAGGCAGAGATTTGAGTCTGCAATTGAACACAGCAAGATTCTGGCTACATTACTTTAAAATGTCAATTTAAAAAGGACTGCTCCCCATGCCTTCTTGATAGGAAATATCTCACTTGGAAATATGTGCTATCTTTGAATACAATGATACTTTGGTACTGTTGTCAGTTTTATTACAGTAGGATCTTGCAACTGCACATAGAACTGAGGGAGAGGAAGCAGAAAAATGGAGATACCTGGAAGGCAGGCAACAGTTTAAAGACATCAGTGCAGGAAGCAGGTTAAAAGCTTGGCACACATCTGCAATAAATAAAGGTAGTTTAGATTATCGTATTACCAATAATCCCCTTCAGAGTTAAGCTAAGAGCTGCAGTTCAGGAAATTTGCTTAGCATTCATTTAAGGGCAAGAAAACTAGAAGAAATTGTAAAAGTTTAGTGTCTGATGAGCAGTGAGTAAAGCATAGAGGCATTAAGTCATTGCATGCTTCCTGCTGTCCAAGCAAAAACTAGATTCCAACCACAGACTCTGGAATTAACTAAGTTACTAGACAAATAAATCTTAAAGTACGTGTGTGTCCTTGTGCTTCATTTTAAAAGCCGAACTTGTTTGGGCATAAGTACAGTTTTAAAGGTAAGCAAGAGATATTAAACTGAATGTATACTTCCTCTGAAACAAATCTAGGTCTGTATATTAATAAACAGAGCACTTGAGAGAGTCTAATTTTTTGTAGCAAAGCACTAACCACTAAGAATGATCATCTGATGTGTCCTCCACCAGGTTCCAAGTGAACTCACTGAAGCCAGTCTGACTTCACAAATGAGACCAACTTGACTTTGATCCAAAGGCCTTTACCTGCGGACAACTGCTGCTCTAAGGTGGTCTCATCAGGGAGGTTCACACATGGGTCCTAAGAACTTAAGTCACACAGATTAAATGCAGAAAATCAACTGACCTTGTCCATTTGGAAAAAGAATTTGGCTTATAATTTTAAAAAGTTGTAGAGCATTAGTAGTATCATGCTGCCGGAGAAGGCAATGGCACCCCACTCCAGTACTCCCGCGTGGAAAATCCCATGGACATAGGAGCCTGGTGGGCTGCAGTCCATGAGGTCGCTAAGTTGGACACGACTGAGCGACTTCACTTTCACTTTTCCTTTCAGGCATTGGAGAAGGAAATGGCAACCCACTCCAGTGTTCTTGCCTGGAAAATCCCAGGGACGGGGGAGCCTGGTGGGCTGCCATCTATGGGGTCGCACAGAGTCAGACACGACTGAAGCGACTTAGCAGCAGCAACGGCAGTATCATGCTGTTAGCTGAAAAGCCACATATGGTAAGTGCCAATTTGCCATCGCCTGTTAAATTTTCTTGAATTAACGATCATAACTGGAATCTCAGAGGATGTTCCCCCTTTAAGGATTAGGTTTTAAAGATCTAAAACGTACTTCTCTGATTATGGTTGCTTTTATTAACTATTCCCATAACACAAGTGAATTTAGGAGTCTTTAGCATATGTAAATACTCCATATTTCCATGGCACCTTTCATTTACTAAGCTTTAAATTTCAAGAAAAAGCCAGTCTTGATTTCTGGATGGAAACACGTATGTGAATAATAACCAGGCATGAGTATTGCCCCCTTTTGAGTCCTTCACCTATGCTTCAGCTGCTGGCAATTTTGAAAACCCTGTCCCCCAAAAAAACCCCAGCACCTAAATAAGGTGCTAACTCAGAGCAGATCAAATACAAGGGTCATGAATACAGAGACACCAACGATAAATGGCCAGATGCTCCAGCTGAGTAATACAGAATCTCATAAGTTTCTGACTACTCACATACCTGGGTAACCTACTTAAAGATGCCTGTGTGCACATTTATTTAGAGAGGCTGGTAATTGTTAAGCTTCACTTTCAGAGTGAAGGAAAGAGTAATTTTATCTATTTTTAGAAATATTTACAAATTCAACACATACCCTCTAATATTTTTCATCAGTAGCCTTTCATTTCTGCTTTTACCATATGGAAAAGTTGCCTTTGGAAATTATTGGAACTGGATAGTTCACACTTCTTGCCCATAATAATACAAATAAAAGTTTTTCCAGGCTAGGGTACATGTCAACAATATTTGGTCAGTTTTCCTATGCATGTGCATGCTAAGTCACTTCAGTTGTGTCCGACTCTTTGCGACCCTATGGACTATAACCCGCCAGGCTCCTCTGTCTGGGATTCTCCAGGCAAGAATACTGGAGTGAGTTGCCATGCCCTCCACCAGGGGATCTTCCTGACCCAGGGGTTGAACCCACATCTCTTAACGTCTCCTGCATTGGCAGGTGAGTTCTTTACCACTAGCACCATCTGGAAAGCCCTGAGAGGTTAAATGGAAACAAGCAGAGGTAGTAATTTAGAAGAGTTTCCTGACCTAGTAGAAAACTGGAATAGTTTGGGAGTTCTCTAATGGCTAAGATTCAGTACTCTCAGTACCATGGCCTGGGTTCAATTCCTGGTTGGGGAACTGAGACCCTTCCTGCAAAGTCACATGACCAAAAAAAAAAAAGGGAAAAAAATCTAAACACTATAAAATTCCCTTTTCAGATACTTAAAGCATACCTGCCTGAGGCCAAGACTGAGTACAACGGCACACTCAAACTAAATCTCACAGTGACCACCAATCAGTAAGTGCGTTCTGAGTCCCTTGGTACATAAAAGGAACATGAAGGAAAACAGGCAGTCGTATGTGAGAAATAGTTCTACGTAACGAGTACCTGGCATTGTTTTGTAGCTTGTTGAGAGCTGTCTCTGTGAGGACCCCAGGCCACATTTTGACTGATCAGTCTTCTCTCCACCTTTAGCCCCAGCGCAGTGCCTGTCGGCCAGCTTTGGTATGAACAGAGGTGTGCATCCGATGGCCCCGCTGACGCACAGGCAGCTGAAGAGGGGACTGGGCTGAAACGCCTGGCCGTTCTGATAATGCACCCTGTTGAACTCACATCCCACAGCCATGAGATCTGAAAGGAGAAAAGAACAAAATCACCAAAGAACTGTAACTGCTAGTCTAGACCTCCAGCTGTAAACCCTAGAGCAAACTGCTCTCTCCTTTATGTAGTTCTCAATTTCCTTGGTCCCATCTGGAACCTCCTTCATAGAACATCTGTAAAAAGTGAACATGAGACATTTTCATTAGATTTGGAGATAATCCGCCCCAAGTGATCACCTTCAAAATTCAGACCTTGTTCCGCAGTAAGTTAAAAAAAAAATACACACAATGAATATAGCACTGTGTGCGTGCCGCATGCTAAGTCACTTCAGTCGTGTCCGATTCTGCGACCCCACGGACTGTAGCCCACCAGGCTCCTCTGTCCACGGGATTTCCCAGGCAAAAATGCTGGAGTGGGTTGCCATTTCCCTTTCCAGGGGATCTTCCCAACCCAGGATCAAACAAGCATCTCTTACATCTCCTGCATTGGCAGGCCAGTTCTTTACCTAGTGCCATCTGGAAACCCCCATAATATAGCACTGGGATGACTGTAAACCTCAGAGGTGAGTTGATGGCTGGTGAGACACAGATCCCCAGATGTCCAATAACAGGCTGGGATATAGTCCTAGAAAGTTGGGGTAAGTGAATGGATGAAGAAATCATAATCTGCTTACAATACTGCACGGTAACTGATTTTGTTTTTAAGAGAACTAGAAGAAAATTTTAACTTCCTTTAAGGGGTGTTCTTGACCTGGATCAGCAGTTCTCACAAAGTGTGGTCCATGGGCCCCTTGGCAGTACCTGAGGCCCTTTCACAGAACTGGAAGGTCAAAACCTTTTCAGAGTACCAAGATGTGACCGACTTTCTTCACTCAGTTGATATTTGCACCGAACGTGCAAAAGGAGTGGTAGCTAAAGTGGCTGCTGGCACCTTAGCATGAATCAGACAGCACATATTAGCCGTTGTATTTTTCCTTGCCATGCATTTGTATGTAAGTATACTTTAAAAAAAAAAAAAAAAAGAGTTCTTAGTCTTACTAAGAATGTCTTTAAACAAACACAGATTTTATTAAATCTTAATAATCAAAACATCTTTTTAATATTCCATGTGAAAAAACAGGAAGTATGCATAAGACTTTCCTGTAAAGACTGTACCAAAGTACCATAGTTATCTTGAGGAAAAGCACTATGTCATTGTTTCAGTTTGGGGCCTAACTAGCCACTGTTTTAGTGGTGATTTCCCCTGAAGAAGTGACTGACAGATAAATCATGGTTATTCAGACTTGGTATTTGGCAGATATTTTCTTAAAAATCAACAAGGTGAGCCTATCACTTCAAGGAAAGCAACTGACAGTACTTGTTGCCAATGATAGAATTTAAGGCTTTCGAGCAAAAATTAGAATTTTGGAAAACTTATGTCCACCACTGAGATCTTTATAGCTACCCAAGATGTAGGCTCTTCTGATGAGTTTGGTACTAAATAATGTGATTTTAAAAAGAAAAAAAATCTACATAACCCATTGTTCCAAACTGGTATTTTCCAAATAACCAGTGTATGCTATTGTTTAAAATTATACATGAGGAAAAGCCCTGTTCCAAGTGGATCTTTGACTAAACCAATGTATTTTAATGTCACAGAGTTTGATAAGTTCATCAATGTGGTTTCAGAGTCCACATGATTAGCAGTGATAGAGCTAACTTTTAGAAACTCCACTTAAGTTATAATATTAAAAAATATATAATTATTTAAAAAGTTAAAATATTCCTTCCTTTTGCAGTGATATATCTGTGTGAGGCTGGAATCCCTTCATATATTCCAAACTAAAACAACATATAGCAATATACTGAATGCAGAAGCAGATGTAAGAATCTATCTTCTGTTAAGCTAGACATTAGTGAGATTGGCAAAAATGTAAAACAATCCCACTTTCACTCTCCTCAAAATTTTTCTTTGTTTTTAAAGTAAGTTCTTTCACAAATAATATATTATTTCTATTAATTTGCAATGGGCAGGTTATTTTCATTTCACTTCAAATGAATTAGTAAATATTTTTAAATTTCTAATCCATTAAATACCAAGAAATAATTAATAAACAAAAGCTATTTGGGTCCTTATTAATGTATAAGATTAAAGGGATCCTCGGACCAAAAAAAAAGTTTGAAAACCAATGTTCTATATGATGAATCAGCACATTCTCTGCAAAGTTATATAGCTTTTTATTTTTAGACTTCTTGGTCTCTATTGCAACTACTAGATCAGCCACAGATTACATGTAACTGAACTGGCATGGTTGTTCTCTGATGAGACATCATTTACGGAAGCAGACTGTGGGCCAGATTTGGTCCTGGAGTCAGTTTGTAACCCCAGTTATAGATCATTCCCACCCCCATTCTCATGGCTGTGCTCTGTTACAATACTCATCATACTGTACATTAAATTACGTTTTTGAGACTTTACTACATACCAGATATTTTGGGTTTTGTGTCATTATTTGACCTTCCTAAGAACTCTATAAGATAGAAAGTACATATGATATAACGGAGCCACAGAGAAGTTAAGCAACTTGCTCAAGGTCACTCAGTAGACAGGGTTCAGAATCTGAACCCAGAGCTAATCAATGTTAACTACTGACAGAGGCATCAGGCTACCGAACTTGAATGATTCCACACATTCACCCCAGCTTGAGAGATGTGCTCTCATACCACACTCACAACCTAACTTCTGCTAGTAATTAGTTTTCCCTGTTAGACTGTTGTACAGAGTAACTTAACCACTCAGTTGACATGAATATTTCCCCGTCCCTTAGAAATTTTACTTTTATTCCTAAATAAATTGGCATCCTGGATTATTGTCAAGGCATAGGTTTTGATGTCTTGAGAAGTCTTCCCCAGGTGGCGTTAGTGGTTAAGAAACCGCCTGCCAATGCAGGAGACATAAGAAACATGGGTTTGATCCCTGGGTCAGGAAGGTCCTCTGGAGGACAGCATGACAACCCACTCCAGTCTTTTTGCCTGGAGAATCCCAGGGACAGAGGAGCCTAATGGGCTGCCGTCTGTGGGGTCACACAGAGTCGGACACGACTGAAGCGGCTTAGCAGTAGCAGCAGCAGCCCTCTTTCTTACAAATCTGCCTCAGTGAAAAGTACAGTAACTTGATGGTTAGTTCGGAAGGCTGAGATTAAAGTAGTATGTCTGAATACTAGAGATACATCCTTACATTTTAAGAAAGAATACTTTTCAGTTACACAAAAGGCTGAATTCAGATTGCATCTGATAGTATAACAAAAACTGTCCTTTTTGGCACTTTAATAAGTCAGACTGTTTACATAATTTCTCCTATTTTTATCACTAAAAGCAATTACCTGAGAAGAACTTCAAGATCGTTTCAATGCAATAAAAACAACAGGTTTCTGAATGTGTGTGTAACATCTGCTCAGTTCAGATGTGATCAATATGACAAGACCAGTCTCACTGTGCATGAAAACTAAACCCACCTCAGATTTAGTCAAATGAAGATGATTATTCCAAAGTAAAAACTGCAGAAAAAAGTCCTGTCTAGACTCAACGTTTTCCAGCCAGTCCAGAAGGAAACACTTACATGCACACACTCCGGTCTCGTACCTAGGCCTGTCCGCTGAGTAGTCACAGTACAGCCCTTTGTGGGGGTCACAGAGGTCAGCTTCGTTGCAGGTGTCCCCTGCTTGCCTGGCACAGATTTTACAGCATCCGCAGCCATCCCTCACCAGGCTCACTCCAGGCGGGCAGCTGGGCTTCCGACGGGGGCACTGACAGGGCCAGTGACAAAACTGCTTACGATGGTGCACTTCTGCCACCTCTCCAGGACTTCCTTCAGCTGCTGTGTCTGACAGCCCAGCGCCCTGAGCCCTGCAGCAGAACTTCATCGAACAATAAAAAGTAGTGTTAGAAACAGTTCCTCAAACCGATTTCAGAGGTTTTCTAGAAATAGATTTCACCCAAATTAATACTAGAATACAGCGTGGCAAGTTGTAATAATAATATCTATCAGTATCTGACATGATCATGCATGCGTGCTCGGTTGTGGCAGACTCTTTGTGACCCCATGGACTGTGGCCCTCCAGGCTCCTCTGTCCATGGGTCCATGCAATTTCCCAGGCAAGACTACTGGAGCAGGTTGCCATTTCCTTCTCCAGGGGATCTTCCCAACCCAGCGATCGAATCCGCATCTCCTGCATCGCCTGCTTTGATGGCAGCTTTCTTTATCACTGAACCACCTGGGAAGTCCGATTGACATGATCAATCTCTCCTTAAACGTTTCTGCACTCAGCTTCCAACATATGACTCTTTCTTACTCCTCCTTTCTCACCGATGGCTCCTCAGTCTCCTCTCCTGGTTTCTTCTCATCTCTGAGCACTGGAGCTCCCTTCGGGGAAGTGCTCCAAACTAACAATCCTCATTCTATCTCCTATCTCCACCCAGGCTTCTCTTCTGAGCTCAGGCTTAAACTGCCTACTTAACAGATCTCCACTTAGACATGCAATAAGCATAGCAAACGTCACAAGACCAGACACATCCTCCCAATTCTCCCCTCCAATCTGCTCTTCCTTAAAAGGGAAAGAGAGAGGCAGGTGCATCAGAGGAGATGTGATGCTAAAACCAGAGGGAACGTGAGGCCGCTGCTGAAGGGAGGTCACGGGCCAAGGAATGCAGGCAGCTTATGAAAGCTAGAAAAGGCAAAGGACAGATTCCCCCTAGATGCCCCAGATGGAACACAGCCCTGCTTTGATTTTAGCTCTGATTTTAGACTACAGATGCCAGAACTGCAAAAGAATAAATGTACACTGTTTGAGCCACTAAGATTGTAGCCATTTGTTTCAGTAGCAACAGGAAAGGATGCACTCTGTGTTACAAAGGAAGAGTATGGGGCTCAGACTGCTTGAGATACTCCCGGTCACACATCAAGTAAGTAGAAGAAAAGGGACTTAAACCAGGCAGGCAGCTTCCAGAACCTTCCTACCTCCCTTCCCTAGGCCAGGTCTTGCCACAAATCAGATTGGATATTGAACAGATCACTGAATCTCTGCATCTGGTTCTCTTCAGCCCAGACTCTCCCCCATGGGCTCACAACTAGCTCAATCCTTTCTGCAGGATTTCTCCCACTTTGATGTCCCACGAGCACCTCACTTCTCTCTCTCCCCAAGAAACTGCTGTCAGCTGGTCCCCATGTTAGTGAATGGTGTGACACCATCCACTGAGCTCCCCAGCCTTACCTGCTCCAGCTCCTTCCTCCCTCACGCCTAAAGGTCAGGGACCTGCAGGGAGGTCCAAGCTCCTCAGCAATAGCATTCAGGGCCCTCCTTGTCTCTTGAGTTCTTTACATCCCCTGCTGCTGCTACTGCTGCTAAGTCACTTCAGTCGTGTCCGACTCTGTGCGACCCCTTAGACGGCAGCGCACCAGGCTCCCCCGTCCCTGGGATTCTCCAGGCAAGAACACTGGAGCGGGTTGCCATTTCCTTCTCCAATGCGTGAAAGTGAAGTCGCTCAGTCGTGTCCGACTCTTTGCAACCCCATGGGCTGCAGCCCACCAGGCTCCTCCGTCCATGGGGTTTTCCAGGCAAGAGTACTGGAGTGGGGTGCCATTGCCTTCTCCGTTACATTCCTTAGCTTCCAGCAAATGAAAACACCTGCAGTTCCCTGCATATCTGAGGCTGTTCAGTCTTCCTACAAACTTCTTCACCACCACCCCCACTCCCTCCCTGAGTTGCCACCTCTTCCAGAAGGCTTTCTGTAACTTCCCCATGCTCCCTTTGACCCGTCTGTGCACTGAAACTGTGAATAAGTGCCTGTCTTCAGCACTTGCCATAAAGCTCCCCGACCACAGGCACCTGAGGTTCACTTGCTGGTGTTCTACAGGCACTTAGCACAGAGCCTGGCAAGTAATCTCTGTAAATCTCCATTTTTATTTGATGGAACTGAAGGCAGTTAGATTGATCCAGAGATCTAAACCTCTTTCCAACTCAAAAACCCTACATTTTAAAGTATCTGAAATTCCACCATTAAATCTTCAGCCTTTTTTTTTTTCCTTACCACTGATGAAATATGTATTCCCCAGAGCAACACTTTCAGCTACTATTTGAGTTGAATGTTCAATGTGAGAACAGACTTGGAGGGTACAGTGCTGGGCTTCTGGAGGATGAGGCGGGGCAATGGAAATTCAAAATGTGAAAGGAATAGAAATAGCAAGGGTAGAAACAGTGAGTGCCTGCTTTTCATTCTTGCCCAGGTTCAGCCGTGGTTACCAGGGACCCCTTGCCAGGGTCAGTGGCCTCTCAGCTGGGCTTATGCTCCTGAACTCTCTGTCCCCACCCTACCCCCCTCTCTAAGGCATGGGACTCTCAATTCTCCACTCTTCCTTGGCCTTCATGACACCAGCCCCTCCCTGTAACCCCAAACCAATTCTATCCCTACTTCTGGACATATTTTGTCCATCTCCTTTGCAGGCTCCTGTAACCCTAAATTTGACTTAGATTTAGGCTCATGGGTGCTTTATGACCTTAATGGATTGCTGATCTCACTGTCCCCACTCTCACCCACCCTCTTGCCTTTGTTTTTAACCCTATACAGTTTCAAAGCTAAATTTCTATCCAGGACTACTCCACTGAGCTCAGACCCACATAGCTGACTGCCTACTGGACATCTCTACTAGCATGTCCTACAGGGAAACTCACATTGCAAATGCATCATTGGCACCCCCACCTGAGACAGTGTCTCCATACTCTGGAGGTAGGAAGTTGGGAGTCATCCAGGTCATCTTCGTCTCCCGCACCTCCTACGGTCATTTAGCAACTAACCCTTCTTACCATCCTCATATCCCTAAAACTAGTCATTCTTCCCTCATTTTCACTGCTACCAAGTACTGCTGCAGTAAGTTCCTAACTGGTCTCAAGAATGACTTCAATGAATCTCCCACTTTTTAAGATCTCTTTAAAAAATAGGTCCCCAGCATCTCCACCAACAAACAAACAAAAACGTATCTGATTTTACTTCTCATTTGCTTAAAACCCATCAGTGGCTCCCTACTGTCAAGAGTATACAGTCCAAACTTCTGAGCAGGGTATCTAAACTCTGTGTGTGCTGATTCCCGCCTTCCTCTCGAGCTGCATGGCTCAATGCACTCTCCTCCTATGCCATGCACTTGACAAGAGGGACCAGGCTGGCTTCTCCTCCATGCTTTCCCTCATGTTGCTTCCTCTAATGAAGTGCCCACTCCCCAAACTTCCCACCTGGGGACACATGTTTATCTTTCTAGTCTTGAAGCATTTCTGTATAATCTCCAAGGTGTGAAGGTAACACTCTTGAAAACCAAGGATAAAGAGAAAATCCTGGAATCAGTCTAAGAAAGGGAGAGCATTACATACAAGAAAAAAAGCAATAAATACGAGACCTGACTTCTCATCAAAAGAAGGAAACCAAGATGTCCTTCAGTAGGCAACTGGATAAACTGTGGCACATCCAGACAATGGAGTACTATTTCAGTGCTAAAAGGAAATGAGCCATCAAGTCTCGAAAAGACAGGCATATCACTAAATGAAAGAAGTCAATTGGAAAATTCTACATATTGTATGATTCCAACTACGTGACATTCTGGAAAGGGCAAAATGATGAAGGCAGTAAAAAGAGCAGTGGTTGTCAGGGGTTGAGGGAAGGGATATACAGGTAGAACACAAAGGATTTTTTGGCAAGTGAAAATACTCTGTATGATACTATAGCAGTGGATACACATTAGCATGCATTTGCCCAAACTCATAGAAGGTACAACACTAAGAGTGAAAGCTAATGTAAGTAATGGACAAGGAGTGGTGATGATGTGTCAATGCAGGTTCATTAGGTTCATGTAGAACTACCCCTACAATGTAGTTCATTAGTTGTAGCAAATGTACTGCTGTCGCAGGAGACACTGATAACCAGGGAGTGGAGGGGGGAGGCTGTGCAGCAGCAGGTGGAAAACAGGAAATCTCTGAGACCTTCCTCTCAAATTTGTGTGACCCTAAAACAACACCAAAATATTATGTCTTTAAAAAAGGAGAAGGAAAATAAGAACAAGACACCCTGAGACAATGCCAAGGCGGGGGGGGGGGGGGGGGGGGGGGGGGGAAACTGTCAACCTGGGATTCTATCTCCAGTGGAACTATCTTTCAAAAATTAAGGTGAAATTAAAGACATTTCTAGATAAACAAAAACTGAGAGTAACTTTTGCTAGCATGCCTGCCTCACAAGAAATAGTAAAGGAAGCTCTTCCACCTGAAGGGAAGATTACAACAGATAGTATGCTAGATACGCAAGAAGAAATCAAGGATGCTGGAAATGGTAAATGTGTGGATAAATATAAAGAGTTACATATAATTTTCTTTTTCTTCAGATATTTTTTTAAAGGCTTTCAAAATAACATTTATTTCTTAAAAGTTAACATGTGCATAATAGGAAACCAAAAACCACAAGAAGCAAAAAATAAAGTCACTCATAATCACAGGCTTCTTCAGATATTTTGATCGTTTTCAAAATCAAAATATTAAGACAACAAAAGAATCATCAGAACAATACAACAGAAAGAATGAGGGCTTTGACCACAGAGCTACGCTTATCTTAGATAACATTCATTTATTTGATCTTTGAGCTTCAATCCTCCTCTGTACAACAGGATCAATAATATCCACTTTGCAAGGTTATTTTGAGTTATTATCTTAATCACTAAAGTGTGAAGCACAGTTCTTGGCACATATTAGATTTTCTATACA
Organism: Cervus canadensis; assembly: GCF_019320065.1. Lineage (NCBI taxonomy): Eukaryota > Metazoa > Chordata > Mammalia > Artiodactyla > Cervidae > Cervus > Cervus canadensis. Next base: position 60,148,300 of record NC_057405.1, on the reverse strand, counting down.
TGGTAGGTACTAGCAACCCCTTCAAAACTTCAGACCCTTAACTTTGCCATTAAGCATAATATTTTCTTTTTGCTCTATCTATAACCTCTTTTTGTTTTTTTATTTTGGGCACATCTCTCTCTGTTGGAAGACTTGCTGCTTAGGGATATGCTGTAGTTCTCAATCTACAAAAGTGGCAGGCTTTTTCCTCAAGGGCAGTGGACGAGGCAATAGATAGCCCTATCTCACTCCTACTGGGGAAAAGCATCTCTCCATCCGTCCACATAATGGTACCACTGACATTCTTGTTATGACCCTTTTAAGATCTTAAATCTCTCCATATATAACAATTCTAAACCCCCCCCCCGCCCCGTTTTCTAAAATACATCTGTTGCTTAACTACCTCAAATTAACTCACACACACATCCCTGTATTTTAAAACACCAGGTTTCAAAAGCTCTGTCCTCTGAGCTAGCAAAAACCTCCACCATGTAGATAAATCCATAAAATAAGCCACCCCAATTCAATTGTCTGAATAAAAGAAAAAAAAGGCTAAAGCAAAGAATCGCTCATATTGAATTAAACTTCCCTTTGGTCTATTGCTCAAAATATTTAAAAATCCTGTGGACTGATTCTGTCTCATGAAAAGTGAAAAACACACGGGTTAAGAAAAGACAAAAAAAAAAAAAAGAATGTTTTAAAAAATATGAAGTGTTTGCTCTGAAGTGTTCTCAAATAAGCACAGGCTTAGCTGAAGAGAGCCGTCAGGGTCACTTTTTCCAGCACTTCTGTGCAGTCCGCCCGCCTGGCGCCGGCAGAGGGGCACGGCCACCCACCCCGCCCGCAGGACAGCCAGCTCCCGGCAGACTCCAGTTAAAAAAAGGAAAAAAATACATTTTATGAAAACCTGGGAGCTGTTCAAACATATCAGAAGCAGGATTAAGTGCCCTACCCCGAAAGGGAGCGACGTTTTCCACTCTCCCCCGAAGCTAATGAACTAAAACAGGACTTGATTAGAAGAACATGGCTCCCTACTCGTCTGGAGGTATTTCCACAAGGAACGCACCCCTCCACTTCCCCCATCTTCTCTTCCTTTTTGATTTCTGACCTGAGGAAGTGAGGGCCCCCGCAGCCCCCGGGGGGACGTACCTGCCACAACGCGGCCAGGAGAAGCGTGGAGAGCAGCGGCCCCCGCATGGCCCCGGGCCGGCCTCGCGCGGCCGGAGATGCTGAGATGCTGCGAGGCCCGCGCACAAAGCTCTCCTCTGTCTCCTGGAGGAAGGACCCACGCCTCCACCGCCCAGCTCCCGACTTTGTGCTCCAGCTCTCAGACTCTGCTTTCGCTTTCCCAGATCCCTTTTAATACCCTGTTTACTTTCAGGCGACTCTTCTCATATTTACCTTCGCGGTGGCCTGGAGCGCGCTCCTCCCGGGACGGGACGAAGAGGGGCAGACCAAGGGTGACTTCTGCTTGAAGGAACTGTTGTTCTTCCCGCTCCAGGAGCAGCCTTGAGCAAAATGGTGATGTTAGACGCAGTTACCCGCCGTAACCCTCAGCCTGTCCTCTGGGTTTGCCGCCCCAGGCCCTCTATTTGCTTCTTGCTTATTCTCCCGGGGCCTCAAAACACAGGAGACAAGTCTGGCCTCTGAGCACCCCATCACAGCCCGCCCCCGCCCAACTCTCCGGCCACGTTGTAACAGGCTCGCCCCACCTTCCCTCACTCTGCAGCTTCTTATCACAGTGCCGGGTGCTTACCTCTGTGACAGCATGTTTCTCCTACCAGGAGGATTAGGCTTGGAAATGCTGTAGATGGAACCCAGGTGGACGCCTACAGTCTGGGGCCCGAGAGAAGCCGCTTTTTGCGGCCACAGCCCCATGACAGACAAGAGTAAAGTTAACCCCAATCTTTTAGGGCCAAGACAAAACAGTTACACTGGTGGCAATCAGTTCATTTAACAAATCAAGATATTTTTTTAAATCATTACAGATTTGTACACCCCTTCCCTTCTAATTCTCACCTCCCCAGCATGTGTGGTCACCAGCCTGTCTCCTCCCATGTCCAGTGGTTTGTGGCTTTTTTACCCAGCTTTCAACTCTGGTCTTTGTCTGTGTATCTTGGGGTGCACCTACAATGGGGTTTTGTCTTCTTGTGGATCCAGTGTCTGGCCCATCTTCCTGCCCCCATTCTAGGGCCAATTTCTATTCCCTGTGACCTGTCACCTGTCTTCGATTTACCTGTCACCTCTCCTGGGCTCACTGCTCACCTCTCTTTCTGTGTATAAAGACACAGTGACAGAAGGTCGGAGACCTGTAGAAAAACTGGGCTTCCTGCCAACAACAAGGACTCTGGGGTCCTCAGAGAGCCAGGGATTCCATAAAATGTGCAAACATACCCCACATGGCTTACTAAGTAGTCAATTACACCATAATCACACACACACCGAACAACAAGGAATACCTAGCGTAGGTCTGATGTCAACTCCTCACCTTCCTGCCTGAGAAATAGGGTAAAACCTGTGTAACAGGGAAAAACCTTTGTATTCTATTACAAGTTAATCACTAAAGGGATGTTGCCTATAAGCTAAAATTAAACATCATGGCCCATCTCTGGGAACCCTGCCTCCCAGGTAATGAAAGTAAAGCTATATCAATAAAATACCTTTGTTTAGCTCACAGGAAACACCCGCGACCAGACCCTCCTGTGAATAACCACAGGAAGGAAGAAATTAACACATCCCCTCTGGAGGCTGACAGATCAGGAAATGTTTGACTTCCCTCCCTTCCCTTTTAGTATAAAAGAAGCCTGAATTCTAACTCTGGGAAGATGGTTCTTTGGGGCACGGTTCCACCATCTTCTTGGCTTGCTGACTTTCCAAATAAAGTTATGTTCCTTGCCCAAAGAATTCATCTCTCAATTGATTGGCCTGTCATAGAGGGAGCAGCAGTATAAGCTTGGTCTCCCTAACATCTGTAAACAGCCTAATTAAGGAAGATGGGTCTGTATTAGTCCAATATGATCCATTATTTTCATGTCTCTGGTTTAACACCATCTGATCTTTGGGTTCCCAGCCTCGGGGATTCATGCCCCACAGTGGTCATGAGAAAGGATCATCTCTTATTTCCTCACTGGTTCATCGAAGGCAGAAGAATCTAAGCCCGGGATTAGCATACTCATGAACGACATCCCTCCTGTTCTGAATGTGATACTGCACCTATCTGTTCAGTGTTTGCACTTAAGGAGGTTCATGCTCCTTCCACACGTTCTCTGTAAATGCTGGCAGCAGTAGCCATTCTTCTGGAAATGACTTTCCTCCCTCTGCGGTCTCTCTGCCACGGGGCAGGGGCAGGGGTCAGACTCCCATCCTTGGCTCTTGGTAGGAAAGGAACATCTTAGTTGAGAACGAACTTGTGAGTCCTCTCCCCCAGTGTACAAGATGGAGGGGCTCTGGGCTACTCACTGCGGCTTGTGTTTGGGCATCTCCAGCCATGGGTGTGCTCGTATCTAACAACTTCAAGCCCACTATGGATGATGGACTGAATGAGTACAACTTTTCTGCCATCTTCTACTTTGGACACCAAGAGCCATCATGGCGTGTGTCTTGCTCTGAGCACATTCCTCTGTCATCTCATTTAACAAAATGCTAATCTGCCTGGGCATCGATTTCACATGGGCTCAGTTTGTGATATCCTTTCAAATAGACATGTACATTGAGGATAACTAATATTTACATCATGTTTCATGATTTACAAGGAAGTTCACATGTATTATCTTTTTTAATTTCACAGCTCAGTGAGGTAGACAAAAGCAGTAGTTAAAACCATCTTCATTCAGCAGATTAAAAAGTTGAGGTTAAGTGATCATACTTGGTCCACAAAACACACTTAATCCCTGCTCCCTAGAGCTATATAATCTACTAGGAGAGAAGATGCTGAACAAATAAACATGCAAAGTATCCCTGAGGAAAAATTGAATAAAGGCTAAAGGCTAATAATAAAGAACAAAAAGCTACAGGGGAGAAAAACAGGTAGGAGCTAAGTGAAATCGGTGGCAGGGGGAACTAAGAGTTGAGGCAGGAAGCCAGAGGGAGAATGGGGAAGTCTCCTGGTGCGGGGTTCTCTCCACTGGCAAGACACACACAGGAACGGCATCACAGCGAGGACAGTCCCTTCTCCCCTGTCACTGGGGCAGGCAGAGATCAGCACCCACACCTCCGTCAGTGCCCTGAGCAGGGGAGGAGTCCCCTTTCCTCACCCCCTCAACAGTCCCTCCCTCCCCTACTGGTGGCGGAGAGAGAAGCATTGTCTGTCCCAGGAAAGAGACCAACATCGTTGGTGCGATCATGCCCTGAACGCGTGCATCAGGGAAACTGGAGCTTCCCATGTGGCTCAGAGGTAAAGAATGTGCCCGCCAATGCAGGAGACGCAGGAAATGCATTGATCCCTGGGTGGGGTAGATCCCCTGGAGAAGGAAATGACAACCCTCTCCAGTATTCTTGCCTGGGAAATCCCTTGGACAGAGGAGCCTGGTGGGCGACAATCCAAGGGGTCGCAAACAGTCAGACACAGACATAACTTAGCGACTAAACAACAACAACAAACAATAATAATAACCACAGCAAATAATAATCAAGTGCTCGAGGTGCCCCATCTCCGTTGTGCCGAGTGCTGCACCTGTGTGGACCAGCTGCTCCTCCCAGCAGCGATGCTGGGAGGTAAGGTTATTACCATCTGTGAGGAAACTGAGGCAAGGCCATGTGAATAGCAAGAGGTAGGACCGAGATCCCAAGCATTTAGCCCCCTGCTCTGCTGCGCTCTGCATGGCCTCTGTGCTACAGAACAACCTGTAACAGGATGATTCCATGAGATCATTATTCTGCATTGGATTCTCAACGATTTCCCCCCTCCTACTTCCCTCTCTAGTTTTAAGAAGTTAGTGAGGTCATTTAGAGTTCCCTCTAAGCAGAAAGATTCCCTGGTGACTCAGACAATAAAGAATCCACCTGCAGTGCATGATACCTGGGTTGGATCCCTGGATCGGGAAGATCCCCTGGAGGAGGGCATGGCAACCCACTCCAGTATTATTGCCTGGAGAATCCCCATGGACAGAGGAGCCTGGTGGACTACAGTCCGTGGGATCGCAAAGAGTCGGACACGACTGAAGAGACTAACCTTGCCCTTGTACTTGTCCAGGCAGAAGGAAGCTGCTACAATGCTTTGTCTCTTAGGGAAACTGGATATCACGGAAGAGGTAATGCTGGGAGCGGAAAGAAGAGGGAGTCTGGGGCAGCCAAGGGGATGAGGAAGCTTGGGAAGCCCCTGAGTGGGGGTTGGGGGGTGGGGAGGTGAGAACACGATGCTTCGGCCATTCTGCACAAGTTCCCCAAGGACCTCTGTGTCCATGCAAGAGCCTTCACTGCCCATTCGGACATGGACCATCAAGGTGTGGGCAAGAACCTCAGAAAGAGAAGGCCAATGGCCTGGCCGCCTCTCCAGCCATCAGCTAGGCCTCCTGCATTGTTGTTCAACCTGCCGTGATGGTGGTGGGATAATTGGGAGGAGCCCACCGATGGTGGCTTAGAATAATGCATTTATCTCCAGATGGAGATGGGGGAGGTTGGTTCGGAGCCAGTGTTAATTTAAATTTTAACTTTAATTAAAATTAATTGAACTGAATTAATTAAAAATTTAATTTGAGGAAAACGAAGAACCGGATATTCCTACACTCCTGGATCTGTGGCTTCACATTCATCCCTGCTACAAATACTGTTAAGTCTCACAAAATCACCATTCTCCTGGAGTGCATACTCTCTTCTGAAAATTCGCAGGCCTTGAAACCAAAACCGGTGCCAGGAGCCTCCACAGCATCTCCTCCAACTCTCTGTCAGCTCCGCCTGGGTCAGCAGCTAGGTCTCTAATAAGAGATTCTTCCAGTCTGGTTGCTACTGTGGACCCAATGGTGTTGAAGGGCATTCAAACGGCAGATGTCCAAGGAAACCTTGTTGGTTATTTAAAAGGACTCGTCAAAATCACCCTGAAACTACTGAAATAGTTATGCATGTCTCTAGTCTTGCATAATTTATCCACCGTATCCTTCTGTGCCCTTTTCTAATGAAAGTTACCCCAGTCTCACGTACATTTTTCCTATGTGTGTATCTTCTGTTAAAGGCATCCCATTTTTTTTTCCTCCACAAAGCTCTGACCCTAAGATTCTGACATGAATTTCATGATACATGCCTGGAAGGGTAGATTTACCCTCTCTTGTTCCTCCACTAACCGACAAGCCTGGTTCACCAGCACCTGCGCATGCTCTGAGGGACTCCGGTGTGTGTGCTAAGGTGCTTCAATGCCGCCACCTTGGAGGGCAGGCTGGAAGGGTTGCCAGGCTCTGCTTGGCCTCCCGTCCAGCTTTTAGTGAACCAGGTCCAAGAAGGAGCGGCCACAAATCACTGGCCCTGGCATCCTCGTGGGCCTCGCAGCAGAGTCTCCTTGCAAAGAGGCAGGTGCCCTTGTTCCCAGGGCATCAGAAAGTCAGGCTGTGGCCCAAGGAAAACAAGGCCAAATGGCTTGGAGGATCTAATTCACTTTGTCACTTGGCTCTGTTAGACTGGTTTGCAAAAGGAGCCCTGTGTGGGAAAGAGGACCGAGGTAACCAGATGCAGGCGCTGAGGGGCCTCCTGAAAAGTCGGAAGGGAGAGGAGAGGTAGTTCCCGTATTTTGCAATGTGGGTGGACCTCATCTTTCAGGAAGGAAAATATGCATAATATGGTGTCATTCCTGAGCCTGAAAATGACCTCATGTGTGAATCATAACCCAATTAGATGGGCAGGCCCACTGGCAGACTTGGAGCCAGTGGACGCTAGTTCACAATCCAAGTTCTGCTGTGTACCAGCTTGCTGACCTTGGACAGTCTCCACCACGCCTCCCCACCTCTGGGCTTCTTAACCTGCCAGACGCCGCTGCAGATTTATCTTCCTTCAACACAGATTTGACCACGTCACCCTCCTACTCAATACCCTTCTTCTACTCCCTCTTTTGAATTGATGCCTTCAGATTGTGGTGCTGCAGAAGACTCCTGAGAGTCCCTTGCACTGCAAGGAGATCAAACTAGTCAATCCTAAAGGAAATCAACCCTGAATTTTCATTGGAAGGACTGTTGCTGAAGCTGAAGCTCCAATACTTTGACCACTTGATGCAAAGACCTGATTCATTGGAAAAGTCCCTGATGCTGGGAAAGATTAAAGGCAGGGAAAGATTGAAGGCAAAAGGAGAAGGAGGTGGCAGAGGATGAGATGGTTAGAGATCATCGCCGAGCCAATGGACATGAATTTGGGCAAATTCCAGGAGAGCGTGGAGGACAGAGGAAACTGATATGCTGCAGTTCATGGGATGGCAAAGAGTCGGACACAACTGAGCGACTGAAAACAACCACCACCTCCCCTTCCACCCAGGATAAAACCCAACTCCTGGGTAGCACAGCGAACGGCCATCTGTGATACAGCAACCTTCTCCTGGGCCTCTCCCGTCCTCACCCCTGCCCTTAGGCAACACAGAACTGCTATGCTGTCTGTTCCTCCAGCCTCCTGCCTTTGTTTGTGAGGTTCTACCGGGAGAACCCTCCTTGCCGTTCACCACATTTGGTTATGTTCAAGAGCCTCCCCTGAGAAGCCTTCCTAACCAGCACCTCTGAGCTCCTCAGGCCCTTGGTGTACCACTAATGGCCTTGTAAAACCTGTATTCCATTCATGTGTTTCCATGGAGGGTTGTGAGATTTAGCTAATAAAAAGAATGGTAATAATAATGACAGGATGCCCAGTTAAAATTTTAATATATATGAGACACACTTATACTAAAAATTTATTCATTGTTAACGTGAACCTCAAATTTAGCTGAACATGTGTTTATATGGATTTTCCCTATTGGACTGAGTCACATGAGGGTGGAGACTGGTGAGACTGTATTCATATGGCAACCCACTCTAGTATTCTTGCCTGGAAAATCCCATGGACGCTGGAGCCTGGTAGGCTACAGTCCACGGAGTCGCAAGGAGTCAGACACGACTGAGCGACTTCACTTTCTTTTTTCTTTCTAGGTAAGCACAAAATGACTGGTAAGTGCTTAAAATCTTTATTTACGTTACATGATTGGCACCTGGAGTTTCTAATCTCAAGTTATTCATTTTACAAGCAAATGAATAAACACGACAGTCATTTTTTTTTTTTTCTTTGCCTTTTGTTAGCCTTTTGAAGGTTAAGTGGTGGTGTCCCAAGCACAATTTAGACTGCAGTTTCTGCTTTTCCAGATCCAACCTGCAGTGGACACTGATGGACGCTAGATGGCGCAATGGACCAACGTACGGCCTCCGCCCCGCTGCGGGACGCGGGCAAGAAAGAAGGCGCGGCGCTGCCGCAGAGCCCTGCATTATTGATTGTAAGGCTGCCGCAGAGGTGGGAGGAGCCCGCCGCCATCTCGCCAGGTCTCCCGCAGCATCCGGGCCGGCCCTTCAAGATGCTTTCCCCTCCCTGCCAAGTCCCTTGATGTGGGAGGAGAGAGCTCTGTGTTGCTGTTTTCCCATTCATAGGAATACCGGGTCTCTTCAGTAGTCAGAATTATTTTTGTTTCACGTTGTCGTTGTGAACAGCGGCTCCAAAGAACAGCAGCTGTACTTCTTGAAGGCCACCGCCTTTTAAATTAACATCTGTTTTTAAATGTTATCGAGTATAATTAAAAGGCATTAAAATCATGTAGGGTTGGGACGAGGGTGTTCATCAGCCAATTATAAAAGGTTCTTTTATAATATAAATGAAACGGGTGAAAATAGATGAAAATAGTTTGGATGGAAAATAATTTCATTATATTGTTATACTGAGGTGAGTACGTTTTCATCCCGCATTGTAACTGGAAATCTGCACGTTCTAACTGAAAAGATGCTCTGAAACTACTAAACCGTGGGTGGGGCCGCCATGTGATCCATGGTTGGCATCCCTTACTAATGACCAGTAGAGGGCGACAATCCATTCAGACAAAAGGGATCAAGGGCATAAATTTATGCAGCCAACCTTTTATTGTAAAAGGGAACGCAAAATGTATACTCACTCATTAGTCCTTTTATTTAGCCAATGCCTTTTCTTAAAATATGGGTTACTGATTAGAGTGCCGTGTTATTTCCTTTCTTTGCAAACCACACACACACAAAGCCCATCCTCTATATTATTTCCCTGGACTTCCTCAGTGAAATGAGAATGTAAATGAGAATGTAAAGACAGTACAAAGCATCTGGACTCAAGAATCCTTCTAGATACTGTAACTGATGATCATCAAACGTAATTCAACAATGCTTTTTATATCAACTTTCCTTCACTGAGTCTTTCCAAAGCATTAAGTTGAATTTTCACTACCAACCCATCCCTCTTTCTTTGTGTACCAAGGCATCCCTAGTTTTAATAGTATCTGGTTAAACTGTGTAATTCCTGGAAAACAAGCAATTGGAATTAACAGGTTAGCAAAGAAGCAAGCAATGCCCTGTGGACCCTAAGCAGCAGCCCCTGCTTACTACCAGCCCTCCGTGAGCTATGGGCATCAGTCAACATCTTAGCTCACGCTACTGCAATAGTACACCACAGACTGGGTGGCTTACCCGCGACAGAAATTTATTTCTCATAGCTCGAGAGACTGAAAGTCTGAGATCAGGACATGGTCAGATTCTGGTGCAGGCCCACTTCCTGATTGAAAAACAGCAGTCTTCTCTCTGTAGGCTGATGTGGGGAAAAGACAGGGCTCTGGGCTCCCTAATACCATCACAAAGGAGGCTGGATTTCAACGTACAAATTTCGGAGGAAGACAAACATTCAGCCATTACAGTCACTACATTTCACAAAGGAAATGGAGAGCTGGTTAATCTGGCCAATCAGTTACATGGAAGTCATTTAAAGAGCTTCTCCTTAAATTCAGACAAGGAATCGTTGTTTTTTAAGAGACCAATGAAGACTATATCCTAATCTACCACTTTACCAAATCCACTCGCAACATAATTGAGTCAATTGCAAAATCACATGCTACCCTAACTTAAGACCCGGCAGAACAAGACGGGGCTCACTTTCACCCCCAACGGGGCTGTCAGGCAATGAGGTTCATCCACAAAGGCCTCCCCAAAGTGAGTCTCCTGTGAGATTTTCCGTGTGGACAGCGACTCTTCAGTCCTGGATGCTGGAAGGCCATCTGTGTCCCCTGCCAGTCACACAGACACTGTTCTTAACAGCCCCTCAGATTTTATGCCCAAACTTAGTATATCCAACTGCAGCAAGCAAGAATTTTAGTCCTAAAACTCAGACGCATGAAAAATATCCCTTATTTTTAGGATCCCTTACATCAAGTTAAATGTGAGTCCAAGTCCCCCTTCCACTAGCTGAGGGGCAGCTGACTCATAGCCATCATTGGACACCTGCTCCGTCCTGATCTGTGTTGGGGTTGCTGGTTCCTGCAGCCCACAGGCCACATTGTCCCCGTGCTTGTGGTTCCTCGGGGTCTGAAGACCTGCTGTTTCTGTGCCACTCTTGGGGGATGAGAACCCCTGGCGAGCTGGAAGGTCCTGCATCTGGGGTCCAGTCTCTCTGGCTAGGTACACTCTGGGAATGTCCTGACCCCTTCTCAGCCCGCAGACAAGGTGTGGTGAGCGGCCCCCACTCTCCCAGGGGCTCTGACCACTCGTAGGGGGAAATCTCTCCATCAACACCCAGCTGCCTCCAAAGACACACCTCCGGGGCAGAATTTACTGTAAACAGGAGCAAGTGTGACCCCCCAGCACACACACACACACCACCCTTAGCATCAAAGGGTGGTAGAAACAGTTTGTGGGTTGGCACTGCATGGAAATGAGTTCTTTTTTAATGAGGAAAAAACAATTTTAATGATTCAAAGCAGCTTTCATCAAGAATACCTTGTCTTTCCTGAACAGTTACAAAAAGAGGAGGGATGGAAATTTCCCCGCCATGGAGGACACTTCTCTGGAAGCATCTCCAGATGCAAACATTTCATCTTGTTAACCAGCAGCTCCAGCTCAGACATCACTACCATCCCACCTCTAATTAAGCAAGTGCATTACATTTCAGTATCAGCAATCAATGTTCCTCCAGCCCGGGATATTTCTATTATAGTTACACACCGATTCTACTATAGAAAAGAAAAAATAACTCGCGTTTATGTGATTCTAGTGTTGGCTTTGAGAAAACGAATATGGGGGCAAGTCAGAAAGGAGTTGGCAGGAAGTATAGTAATGAGAAAGCAAACTAGAATTCACAGCCCCTGGGAACAGAAGGGTCGGTCTGGATCAGGGAACCACTCTGTTAGGGACCACTTCCATTAAGGAACTCCATTAAGAAATCTTTCTGATGGAAAGATTCTGTAATATAGAGTTTGCTACGATAGTGTACTTGCTGCTAGGTACTTAAAATATGGCTTAATATAACTGAGAAACTGAATTTTAAATTTTACGTTAATTAAATTTCAATAGTCATACGTGGCTCTGTTTTGTTGTTTGTTTCTGGACAGCACAATGCTGTGGTCTTTTTCGCTTTTAATCTATGACATGTACATCACCTACTTTCAAAAAGTTCCAAAAAGGATTACCAAAAAAAAAGAAAAATCAAGTGTAGCATGAAATGGAAAAATTGAAAAAAAATTTAATAATAAAAGAAGAAAGCAATTCTGTAAGAGAGAGAAATAGATGTTCCCAGACACATGGAATGAGTTAGTCCTTGCCTTTGAAAATTAAATTTATTTCTAAATTGCTGGAAAGTGAGGCAAACACGCAGAGTCACCCAGGAGGCAAGGTGGAAATGTATAGTTAACAAGTGCTTGTCTGCCAGCAACCCTTATTTTCTGAGAATGACTGCCCCGCCTCTGAAGCCCCCAGCCCTCGCCCAGGACATCTGCTTGGTGACGACACAGCCACTCGGGGCGACTCCCCCTCTGGCACCTAAACTGGCCAATCACAGTGGTCCTCCTGAAAGACTGGACTTGGGACACGGACGCGGGAGAGTGCAATGTCTCCCTGGGCCAGTGCACACGAGTGTGAAACTCGGGGCCTGTGGAGCTGAGGTGCAGAGCACGGTGGTCTGCACCGAGGAGGCGGGAGGACACGGTGTGGTGAGGGTCACGTGCACAAGTTCTAGGTTTACCAGCCCTCTTACCCACGAGCTGTGTGACATCGGCCACAAGCCCTAACTTCTCCAGGCTTCCTCTTCTGTAAAATGGGAGTGATTTTAGTTCAGATCTCACAGAGTTGTTATAAAAAAAATAAATAAATGTAAGGACATAAGTGCTTCACAAATATCATAAGTATAATAATATTTCGGTCAGGATCCTGACCGCATTCGAGCCACTGGACTGTGTCGTTGCCACAGTCTTCACAATGACCAGCCCTTGGGCTCCGAGAAACACATGCCTCCTCGTACTCTTAAAATAATATTCTGTTTCAAGTCAGAGAATTTGGGTTGGGTTTCTAGTAACCGCACCCAGCAGGGTTCTAACTTGGGTGCCATCTTTTGGAATGCCACCTGTCATCTTCTCTCTGCAGATGGCCGGGTGGACCTAACCTTCCTCAGATGCTTACCACAGGCAGGGTGTGAGGACCCTTAGGTGTGAGCTCTCCTAAGCTCGGGTAGACTCAGCTTTAAAGGTATGACCTTTAGTGGACTTGAGCCATGTTTTTGGCTGCCCCGTAACCACACCCGTTTATTTGGGAATAAGCCTTCCAGCATGTGCAAATTGCAAGGAGATAGGGTCCCATTTCCTACTACAGGAGCTGGGAGTTGCCAAGTGACTCTTTTCTCCCCTCCCCTGGCAGATACAGTGTGGACACGTGACCTGGGCCGGGATCATGGAATGCTCAAAACTGGGACTCGAAGGAGCGACACAGATGTGACTTGTGGCCGTCATGGTGACGGTGCTGCTGACATCCAGATTCTGATCCGGAGGGGCTGGCGCTGATGCCAATGAGCTGCCCTGATTATTCCCGAGATCTGAGCATCATGGGCTCCCCCTGCCCAGCCTCCCAATTTCCAAGTCCAGTTCTGCAATCTTCCTGTCCCTTCTGTGAGCTACCCAATATGTTGCCAATGAACTCCTCTGTCTTTGGTCCGTACCCAAGAACCTTGCTTTTCCCTTTCACCCCTTTGAGTAATTAAGTGACCAAAAAATAAACACAGCTTCCTCCCTGGGCTCTTGCTGGACCACCTTCAATCTGCATTCCTGCTCCAGCCCCCGAGGTGGGCACATTTCTATCAACTCACGCACAAACCTACAGTGCTTGGACTGCCACTGGGCCACGTTGACCTGACTATTGTACCACAGCCCAGCCTGTGATGGAAGAGGTACCAGACACAGTGCTCTGCTTCCAAAGTTACCAGTATCAGTTTGGGGGCTAATGTCATATTCTGGAGAGAGGAAAAGAAGTTGTCTTCAGAATGAGTGAAAGAAGTGAAAGTCTCTCAATTGTGCCCAACTCTTTGCCACCCGATGGACTGTAGCCCACCAGGCTCCTCTGTCCTTGGAATTCTCTAGTCAAGAATACTGGAGTGGGTTGCCATTCTCTTCTCCAGGGGATCTTCCCAACCCAGAGATCAAACCCACGTCTCCTGCATTGGCAGGCAGTTTCTTTACTGTCTGGGCCACCAGGGAAGCCTAGAAAGACTGAATGTATACACAAATCAAATGACCATCTTTTATTTAAAGTGTATGTGCCGGAACACCTCTAATAATGATCTTATCCTTTAGGTTAACAAATTAGTATTCTCTCTTGGTGGAGTAGAGTTTATAGTTTCAACTGCCATATAGTTTTCACCTAACATCCCAGAAACTTTTCGTTCAACAGTCTGTCCACATGTATGCTTTCTGTGAGTTCTGGGTAGACATGAGCATATGTACCCAGAGCCTATTGCTCTTCACAGTAAACACTAGATAATAAACCTTTGTTGAACAAATGAACAAGGGAGCTAATTCATGAGGGAAGGAGTAGAATGAGGAGCCTGCCATTCGTGTTGGCCCTGGAAGGACAGACCTTCCGTGAGCTCGGTAATGGAGAAGGAAGAGATGATCCAGAACATCAACTCATTACAGAAGTATGAGACTGTTTGGGTCTGTTTGTTTTGCTTTGCGAGGAGAACTGACAATTAAATCCTTCTGTGAAGGTAGCGAGTGCACAGAGCAGGGGACGTGGGCTCAGGCTGTGGGACAGTCACCCATGGGGCCACAAGTGGTTCGCCTCTGTCACCGGGTGGGGGAGCGGGGTTCCACTAAGCTCCCCATCTTTGCCCACCCAGCTCAGCCCCCTGAAGCTCCTGGGGCAACAGACTCTTCTTTTCTGACTCAGACTAATTTGGATGACTTGGCTGATCTCTTATGGCCTAGATTTCTGATTTTCCCCCATTCTTTATTTAACCAAAAGCTTAAAGAACCATTTTGGACACCCTTTGTCATATCTATAAATCTGACTACATTTCTGGTTTTGTTTTGTTTTTTGATCACATCAGGGGAATATAACTAGACAGGTTTCCACCAATTTAGGATTGGCTAACTCAAAATATTGACTTTGAAATATTTAATCTGGGGACCCTGGAGGCTCCTTCGAGAGCCAGGCAGTCAGGCCTCCAGGGTAGCAGACCTGAGGCTGGTGACTATGAACCAGGAGAGACGTGCCTTCCAACCCAGGGTGAATGAAGCACCCACAGGCGACCTCTCTGGGTGGCATTACGCTGAGTGGAGCCGCTCTGCTGGCTCAGTGCCTCTGGGCCAAATACAGATCTCACAGGGATCACTGTTCAGGACCTGGAATTTTGCTGGTGGTCCTTAGACCCCCACCCGAAGCAGGAGGCTCAGGTCCACAGTGAGCAGCATGGCCATTATTTAAGCAGCAGAGGTTGACAGTCCCCCAGAGCAACTTCTGGTACAAGTTCAATAAAGGAACCCCAGCATGCAGAAGAACCGATCCTTTTCAATATTTCTGTTCTCATTCCCCTAAAGCAGTGGCCCTCAACTTGAGCTGCAACTGGGATGACTTGGGGAGCTTGAAACCTCCCAGTGCCTAGGACTCACCTCAGGCCAGCGGCAACAACATCTCACAGGGTGAGATCCAGTTGTCTGGATGTTTCCAAGCTCCCCTGGGTGATGCCAGTTGGCAGCCAGAGCTGAGCCTGGCTGCCCAAAGCGAGCCCTGGTCTGGGAGTCATTGGTATGAACCGCAGCCCTGCCTCCTGCTGGTCCTTCTACCATAGTCCCCCTGCCTGGGTAGCCTGTTCCCCATCTGAACTTGGGAATAGCGGTCATTGGCCCATTTGCCGATGTCTCTGCCTCCAGGCCTACCTGCGCTCTCTGCGAGGACACCCACTCTGCCCTCTGCTGGGGTACGGCTCCCAGAGTGTGTTCTACACAAACTCCATGGGGGATACTAACAGATGCTATGGAAAATGGATGCATTTTTCATATTAAAGTAGTTTGGGTTAAAGTCAACCAGATTTGTTTAGGATTTCTCAGAGCCTTTACTATTTGATAGGACAGTGTGCCCATCTCCAGTAGGAAGACCCTAGAGGCAAAATTTTCCAAATGAATTTGACAGCCAAAACCATTTTAAAGAACAAATTCAAGAAACAGGCTTTGGAATACACTGCTCCAGGGTATGATTTAAAATTAAAACTTTCCTGGATGCATTTCCTAATATTTTCCATATTGATGTCATCACCCATGTCTTTTATTCAATTGACCAGTGCTTTGGGGGTGTTTACCTAATGCTCTGGGGTATGTCAGGTACTGGGAAGTATGAATTTGGTATCTGCCTCACATGAAACAAGTGAAAAATGACTGTGCTTAATTGAGCTGTTTTGTTAAAATACAATGAAATGTAATTCAATTTAAAAAATAAAGGAATAACAGGAGAGAGCTACTTGAGGGAAGGAGGCCTTCGTGGAGGAAGTGGTACGTTCCTTGAAGATCTTGAATGAGTAGGATTTACACAGACATGCAAGAGAGCAGAAGGAAGGGCATTTATAGTGGAAGGAACAGCATAAGACAAAACCTAAGAGCAGGAATGAGGGGGGTGGGATCTACAGGGAGTAGAACAGTGTGGAGGACGCTGAGTGGACAGGCCTGAATTCAACACTGATGGGGGGGCTGCTGCTGCTGCTAAGTCACTTCAGTCATGTCCAACTCTTTGTGACCCCATGGACTGCAGCCCACCAGGCTCCTCTGTCCATGTGATTCTCCAGGCAAGAATACTGGAGAGGACTGCCATTTCCTGGTGGGGTGGGGGAGGGGAGTGCTGAGGGTATACAAATAAAACATTTGCTCATAAGGTAAAATCCAATTTCCCAATGAGATGACATTTTTAATTGGTAGCCCACCTGAAAGTACAGACTGGTCAGGATGCAGATGAACTAGTCAGTGTCTTCCTGTAATGTTTGTTAACGTGGTAATCTTACTGTCCCAGGCTAAGTTCTTTGCAAGCAGATGCTAAGAGGGAGTTTGGGGTGCACAGTGTTCAACAGAGATCAACACCCACGAAAGGATGAGGGGGGAAGGGAGTTGAGCATCTACGGATTTTGGTATCCATAAGAGGTTCTGGAACCAACTCCTCACAGATACCAAGGGAAAACTGTACGTGACTGGTGTATTCCTAAGGAGTGGTTTTGTAACCGTCGTATAACTACAGACTCTGGTTGATGGCTCTCTGGAAAAGGTTTGAAGCTACTACAGGACACAGCGTCTGCCTTCATGCCCTCCCACCTGTCCCAACAGTTTGCTTTTTGTCAAAAACGAAAACCAACGTTTTTCTCTCTTGTCACGCTGACCACTCACTATGATGGAATCACGACTAGCTGAAGTTGCATCCCGACCTCCGTCGGGACCACCACAGACTTACCAAATGCCTCCCACTTACTACTACCTACCTGGACCTAGTTATTGTCCTTGATCCTGCTACCATTGTGATGAAAGTGTTTACTTGGGAAACACGAGGACTGCACTTCTTTACTACTTTGACCTCTGTATTGGTTATCATGGTAAACATGGTCGATGTTCTATAAGAAATGTAGACAATGACTGGCTGGTTAGTTGGTTGGTGTGTAAACATCAATAAGGAGAACCTGCAATTAAAACAGCCAAGAGGCCAGAAGGGGAAACTCTCACCCCCTCCCACCAGAGCAGAGCTCAAAAGGAAGAAGAAAGACCTCCTCTTCTTGCCTGGCAAGAGGTTGGCCAACGAGAAACTGTCACACTCAGCCAATGAAAAACCACTATACTTTGAACTCTCAGTTCCTCCAATGGCCACCCCCACCCTAGCTTCCTCTCCCCATCTTCAGAAGAGTTCTCCTCTCTTTGCTGTGAGGGGACTAGCATATAGTTCACCACAGTTGCAAAACCCCAATTGTAATTCTTTGCTGACCTTGGAATAAACCCAATTTTTGTTTGGGAAATAACGGGCAGTCTATTTATTTTAGGTCAGCAGTTGGTTGAGGCGCCACATATTAATCGGAATCTAGACTGTCTCTGAGCAGCTCTTAGGTATCAACCCCAGTACTTCTCTAACTTCACTGTGTGCGAAGATCACCTGAGCATCTTTTTAAAGTGCAGGTTCTGATCTGGTGGGGCTAAGATGGGCCCTGACAGTCTGCATCGCTAACAAGCTCCCATGCTGACCGCTTTTCGTAGAAGGCTCTTGGCTATGAAGGCAGCCCTGGGCCACTGCAGACTGGCCTCTTCTGGGAACTTAGACACATACTATAGATGGTGAGACAGCCACTGCGGATTCAGGAAAGCAGGGAAGCTCAACACAAGGCTTCAGGACAGGTCGCAACATCCGCAAACCTCACCCAACAGGGCCTAATGGCGAGGGGTGGATACTATATAGACAGCAAGATTCTAGGACTTGGAGAAGGTGCGGAGCGCCTGTCAGTCAGCCAGCCGCTCCTCAGAGGAGGCCGTGGAGGAGGGGCACCGATTTCGGCAAGAATGAGGACTATTTTCTTAAGCAGAACTCCCTAATTATGCAGTTAGAGAACCGTGTGAGGCACATTCCTGGGCCTACACTGCTCTCATAAGGATTCCACTGTTAATTTTAAGAAGAGAAACAGCAATGCAACTTTCTCAACTCCCACGCCATTCACACACTGACTGTGTGTGCCAACTCAAAGCATACCCACTGGAAGTGAAAACAGAGTGAAAGCCAGCCCTTATATTGAAGCTTGTCAAGCTACAGAGCTATGCATGGGGGAGGACTCGGTTTTCTTTCTCTCATTTCAAAACAAAAATTTCCCTCTGCTGTTTCTTAAATTTACACCAGACTTAGATTTGTTAAATCAAAAATGTCAGAGCGCCTGTCGCCTAACACAGGCCACTTCACCTAGTAGGCGCTTGATCCACATTTGTTAATTGTCGGTCTGGTCTTTCCTGCACTTCACAATTGACCTAAGGACACGGCCTCTGATAAGAGCCCCTTGTGAACGAATCCACATCCCCACACTCTGGATGCTACCCAAGCAAGTCGGTCAGTGATGGACTCTGCCTCTGGAAATATGACTAGGCAGTATGGAAGAGTTATTAGGCAACTGTGCATCAATGAGACTGCAAATCCGGATCTGATCGCTGGCGGCTCCAGCCAGCCTAGTCCCGGTGGAGCCGCAAACTCTAGATGGCAAGGGCTGTCAGAGTCTCTTGACTGTGACTCCTAGTAAGAAAAATAGTTTATCACATCCCAACACACACACACACACACACACACAATTGAAACGAGAGTTTTATAAAATCATCATCACCCCTGTTTTTGAATGATGGTCTCTTCTAATGCATCATTCGGACAACTCCCTAAACCACATTCTTTCCATGCATTTTTTTGTTTTGTTTTGTTTTGCTGATTCGGCAGCATGTTCTTAGTTCTCCCTTAGTTAGATTCTCTTAGGAATCGAACTGGTGCCTCCTGCAATGGAAGCTGGGAGTCTTAACCACTGGACCACCAGGGAAGTCCCACGAATTTTTCTTTAACAACAGCAAAAAGCTACAGGGCAGGCTTTTTTATGATCCCACAGTTTCAAAGTACTATTTTAATAATTTCTTTTTCCTTCGTCACCCCCACTCAATGCATTGCTCCTATGGTTTTTCTTCCTATCGGTGAATTTTATTCTCCACTTTTAAAATCTGGGGGAGCAATAGGAGCATAGAGTCTGAAGCCCGAGTAACCTCCTCGACTGTGTGACCTGGGGGAAGTTACCTAACCTCTCTGTTTCTCATCTATAAAAGGAAGATACTAACAAGGCTACCTCATAAAGCTGTTTCACAGATTTAGTGTTAATATGGGGAAAGCACTTAGAGCTATACTGGGCACAAATGAAGACCCCTGCTACCACGAAAGCTGTCACCCCTCACATCCTCTCTTCCGGGAAGGGACACCCGCTATGACCAGCCTTGGCTTGCCCTTCTCAGCACTCACACGTGCAACCCAGACAGTGTCCTTCCGCATCTGGGGACACAGCCATGCTGCACTTTCCCTGCACTTTTCTGATCTTAAACATGCAAATTTCTTTTCTTTCTGACATTTCTAAAATGTTTATTTAGCTTAAATGATTTCAGAAGGTACTAAATCTACTTGAGGCTTTGCCTGATTACAAATGGCCATCATTAAAAACATCAAGTTATGACATGAGGGTGGATCACTGTGATGCCTCCTGGGCCTATGACAAGTTTCCTTTAGCCAGATGTTCCCATCTTTCACTTGCTCCAAAATGTTTCTGTGAGGCTGGGAGCCCAGAGAAGCACGTTTGTTCGAAGAACAAACAAAATCGTGAGAACAAATCGGCTCTGTTTGAAGACCTCCTTAATGAGTAAAGGGCATGTGCTTTGGTGCATGTGTTCAAGGCTATTTGTTCTGGCTGGCCTGGGGACACTGGTCTTCAACTATGTCCTAGATAATTGCCACTACTCAAAAAAGGGAGTCTCAGTTAGTGAGGTATTGTTAGACACTGTTCTTGTGGTATTTCATGGGTGAGTGTAGCCTCTTCCCAACCTGATTCTGTGGTTCGGACTATGGTTTTTATTTAATTAATTCATTCATTCTTTCTTTCAACCAAAAAGTGTTAAAGTGCCAGGCTTTCCGCTTGGTGATCGAAAATAACAACAAGCGTGTACATGAGTTTTTATAGTTGTCAAAGTGCTTTGGGTAGATGACTTCATTTATTCCTCTAAACAGCTCCATG